>NC_053161.1:88054799-88297299 GCF_016835505.1 Polypterus senegalus
ACATCTCATTTTAACGGATTTTGGAAATTTAACCTTAATTGGAAAGTTAACTTTCTTTGTGTTTTAAAGTTATGAAACAGAAGTCCACTGCACATGCTCTAGCATTGAGTACTGGAGTGTCAAGAAATGCTACTGGGGCTCCTTTATACATACCAAGAGCGATACACCTTTATAATGCCTGACTGTGACTGCTCTTTTTTGTCTTTAGCCAAGTCCAAAGGTTTCCTTTTTCATTACTAACTCTAAAATGTGTTTGAACAGGGTTAATGTTGTTTGTTTTATGTATTTATTTGTTGAGCTTCTCTAAAAAGCAACATTTTTCTGTGGGGCAAATAAAGTACTAGTAATCTGTCTTTCAATCTACAGTGACCAAAGTGAACACAAACATGGCATAGACAGCTAAATTGCATTCAAGCTTGAGGGATGGAGGGGCTTTTATGTATTATAACAGACAAATTGTTACAAGATTATAAAGAATTCCCTTCTGAAACCCTATTCTCCCACACTATACACTACTGGTTCCTTTCTTGCACTTGATATTTCCGAGACAGGTTCAGACACCCACAATCCTCAAATGGTATACTGTATTTTCATAATTTCTTTCAGCCTCTGTAATCTAATAGAAATCATCCACCACATAGTTTTCTTTGCATGTATATTCAGTGGAGACTCATCATCTATGTAGCCACTAATACACACCAATCAGCTACAACATTAAAACCACCAGCCTAATAATAATGTAGGTCACCTTTGTGCCACCAAAATAGCTCTGACTGGTTGGACTCCACAAAACCTCTGAAAGTGTCCTGTGGCATCTGGCAGCAAGAAGTTAGCAGCAGATCCTTTAGGTCCTGTAAGTTGTGAGATGAGACTTCCATGGATTGCATCTCAAAGGTGCTCAGTCAGATTGAGATCTGGGGAATTTAGAGGCTACGTCAACACTTTGAACTCTTTGTCATGTTCCTCAAGCCATTCCTGTACATTTTGTTTCAATGTGGCAGGGAACATTATCCTGCTGAAACAGGCCACTGCCATTAGGAAATACTGTTGCCATGAAAGGGTGTAGTATGTCCGCAGCAGTCTTTAGATAGGTGGGACATGTCAAAGTAATATTCACATGAATGCCAGAGCACAAGGTTTTTCAGGCTTTACACTGCTTCTGCTGGCAGGCCCTCTTTCCATAGTGCATCATACTGCCATCTCTTCCCCTGGTAAATGACATGCATGATCTAAAAGAAAACCTGATTCGTCAGACCAGACCACCTTCTGAAAACTTCTGAAAACTCACATTGCCATTGTAGGTATTTTTGGTGATGGCCAGAGGTCAACATGAGCACTCTAACCAGCCTCCGGCTACACAGCCCAAGACAGAGCAATTCACTGTATGTTATGACGCCATTCTCTTATGGCCAGTATTAAGGTTTTAAGCAATTTGTGCTATAGTAGCTCTTTTGTGGGATCAGAACAGACAAGCTAACCTCCGTGCCCCACACACATCAATGAACCTGTCACAGGTTCACCGGCTTTCTTTCCTTGGACCACTTTTTGGTAGGTATTAACCACTGCATATCATGGGAACACTACACAAGACCTGTAGTTTTGGAGAGTCTGTGACCCACTTGTCTAGCCATCACAATTTGGCCCTTGCAGAGTCGCTCAGATTCTTAAGCTTTCCCATTTGTTCTGTTTCCAACACATCACCTTCAAGAACTGACTGTTCACATGCTGCCTAATACTGTATATCCCAGGCCTTGACAGATGCCTTTGTAACGAGACAATTAACATCATTCACTTAATCTGTTCCCTGGTTTTAATGAAGTAGCTGATCTGTGTATATATTTTTCCTGTGTGTAGTTGCTGGATGTAACTATTATAATGCTGCAATGCAGAATGAGAATGTTTAAAAGTGTTGAATGGGCAAAAATAACTAAAACTAGTATCAATAATAACGTGAAAACAGAAAGCTCTGTTTAATTGTAGTGTCTCTTCTAAGAGCACATAGGCCTGCATTGTTACAATGCATGCCAAAAAAATAAGACTACAATAAAGTTCCTAATGAAACATTTACATCACTCTTCCCCTCGGACATGGAAAATGCATTTATGGAAATGGCCACCAAGTGTTTTTCACAAGATAAACAAGCAAATTTAGTCTTGTACAGAGAGAAAAAAAGATTTATAAAAAAGGTTTTATGCCTTCTACTTACTCTTAGTGACTTGGAATCTTTAAGAGAGTTAAGATTTAAAGATTTCAGGAAAGAAATAAAACATTAACATTTATAAAGCTAATATGGTGCCTGGCGTTTTTTGTATGACATTGTAATTAAACTAGTTAAATGAAACCAATAAATTACCTCTAACTAAATCGTAAGTTAAAGCAAAAATTGCCACCACTGCTTTGATTCATGTGATGAGTGGGCTTGCACTTGAAAATAAATTGACCACCAGGGTTTGGGTTACCCCACAGATAAATAGAAAATAAGCAGCTGTTTCTAACCCGTGTCTTATGCACGCTGGAAATGAGAAGTCATTTGGGATAGCCAAGTCAATTTTTATTCCATTGAAACTTTGTACTGGAACGTTTTATTGCAATTCTACCACAACAATTCTGCAGTGCTGAACAGTTTTTACAAAGCAACATGTGTAGCATCTGAAAGGCTTGGGCTGTTAAAATCATACACATCAAGATTTGATCTTGCAACCTTGTGGTTTCCAGTCCAGTTCCTTAGCAAAAGAGCTGCACTGCCTTCTTCTAAAAGCTGTTAATTAAGAGACTTGAAGTATAGAACCATTAATCCCCAGAGCAGCTCCTCACAAACCATACTGCACTTTGAATTCCGTACTTAAAGCTGTTAGAGGTGTCACTCCCTTGTGAAAACACACAGACTTTTCCTGTGGGTCCTTTACTGTATAACTAGTTTTACAATTGTGTTGCCTTTTCTCATTTTACATTTAATTAAAAAGACCCTAATGTAGTGGGCTTTATAACATTATAATTCTGTAATAATAATGTTGTTGTTTAAAACAAAAGTAAATTGTACAGCTTGATTATGAGTTATGAATGTTTCAGCAGTGCGTCTTGTGTATCCTTTGAGATGTGAATGCTTTCACTCTGATCTATTAAATTACCAAAAAAAGGTTAGTTGCAGCAAGTGGGAATAACACACAGTCTAAATGAGGGAATCTCTGATGAGTAAATTAATCAGCTTCATTAGAGTAAACATCTCACTGCAGGTGACCTAATTAAAAACACTGAAGTACTGCAACTTGTATTCTAACTGCCTACTTTCAACTACAAGTGTGACGTTACAACATAACACGTAAGTGATAGCTGGAAGCTTGACAAGTAAGTTAATCATCTCCTACTCTGGCTGGATCCATATCAAGTAGTTATACACATCAGAAGTTTTTAATTTACACGATATTGTGATCTACATCCGCCCTGAATAAACTCTGTTCTGCACACCTCAAAATAACCTGTAAGCTCTTAGCAATTTTTTTGGTCTCTTTTCATTTACTTTAAGTGACAACAATATGCTGATTAAATGTTTTATTTATTCTCATTACTTTGGTGTTTTTCAATGAGAGTGCTTTGAAGTGTGGAAATGTGTTTCAGTGGAGAATTTAGACTACAGGCCCGCCTCAAGTATTTAATAAATGCTGGCACAAGTGTGGAATATCATGTACCTGAAAAGCATTTACCCATAGTACAGGAGACACTGCATAATATTTCCTGCTATTGTAATTAGCCTAACAGTGATGTTATATTGTTTCAGTGAAATATTAGCCATAATGTTCTTTTGCTGGGAGTATTTGCCATGATTTGGAGGTGTTGCCATAGAAACAAGTTAACTGCTGCAATCTATTTTAGGATTCTTTGCTGTTCATATGTAGCCTGGAGTTTAAGTTAAAAATAAAAAATTAAAGCTAAATGTCTTGATTAATGTGTGTTTATCATCCTAGTCTGTACTTGTATGTGTACATTAATACATAATGAAAACACAAAAGAATTCTCATCAAACCAGGAAAATTTTAATACTGGTTTTATTGGGTATCATTATTTGGATAAATCACTCTGCACTGTTTCTAATATTTGTATTTTATAAGGGGCCATAGACTTTTCCATTCACCTGCTGCAGTCTTTTTATAGAGTTACAGTATGTTTCAGCAGTTTCCAGAACTGAGGTCTGTTTGGCCATCAGTTGTCTTTGTATGCTTCAGGAAGAAGGTTCTGTCCTATTCTTACAGTAAATAGATAGAGAGGAGATGGGTGTGTTATGGGGATGTATATTACCCAGCCTTTCCTGAGAGAGAGATACAGTATTTTGGAACATCTGAATGTCCTTTTGTTTGTGATGAGTAAGTAGTGAAATGAAGTATTGATTTCAGATAATTGTCTGATTGGAAATAGATTTTGAAAATGTACATTTAAAAGCTCAGTAAGGCAATTCTCCGATACTGAATTCTGTTATTTAGTTACTACTTTAATGGAATGTGGAAATAATAAATAATGTTACATCGTTTAGTTGAATTGAAATTGTTGTTTTCTATTGGATCTGCTGCCTGGAGAGCACTGAAAGACTAGGGCCATCTGACTGTACAATATATCAAGCAATTTTGTATTGTTAATCTGTAGCTGCTCTAGACGTCTATTTTTACTCCTCAACGCACTGGAAACAACACATTCCTTCAACTCACTGTCTGGCCTTGCATATCTTCAGTGTTTATTCTGACTATTGCTAAATATAGCTGGAAACATGACTCTATGTGTGGGTAAAGCACACTCTGGTATTTTATGAAAGCCTTAACTGGCATGAGAAGTAAACCTGTCAGTAACATCTGGTGAAAGTTACCATGTTTTGTTCCTAAGCTCTACAAAACCTTATCTGCAGAGTCAACTTCAGCTTTACTTTTAAGAGGACGAGTTCACTCAGGGTACAAATGAACAATTTATTTTATAATAAGCTGGTCTCTCTTTTTTATTTTAATTGAGAGAAATCTGTTCAATTCCAACAGGCATACAGTGGGATGCAAAAGTTTGGGCAACCAGGTTAATAGTCATTATTTTCCTGTATAAATCGTTGGTTGTTACGATAAAAAATGTCAGTTAAATATATCATATAGGAGACACACACAGTGATATTTGAGAAGTGAAATGAAGTTTATTGGATTTACAGAAAGTGTGCAATAATTGTTCAAACAAAATCAGGCAGGTGCATAAATTTGGGCACCACAAAAAAGAAATGAAATCAATATTTAGTAGATCCGCCTTTTGCAGAAATTACAGCCTCTAAACGCTTCCTGTAGGTTCCAATGAGAGTCTGGATTGTGGTTGAAGGTATTTTGGACCATTCCTCTTTACAAAACATCTCTAGTTCATTCAGGTTTGATGGCTTCCGAGCATGGACAGCTCTCTTTAACTCACACCACAGATTTTCAATTATATTCAGGTCTGGGGACTGAGATGGCCATTCCAGAACGTTGTACTTGTTCCTCTGCATGAATGCCTTAGTGGATTTTGAGCAGTGTTTCAGGTCATTGTCTTGTTGAAAGATCCAGCCCCGGGCGCAGCTTCAGCTTTGTCACTGATTCCTGGACATTGGTCTCCAGAATCTGCTGATACTGAGTGGAATCCATGCGTCCCTCAACTTTGACAAGATTCCCAGTCCCTGCACTGGCCACACAGCCCCACAGCATGATGGAACCACCACCATATTTTACTGTAGGTAGCAGGTGTTTTTCTTGGAATGCTGTGTTCTTTTTCCTCCATGCATAACGCCCCTTGTTATGCCCAAATAACTCAATTTTAGTTTCATCAGTCCACAGCACCTTATTCCAAAATGAAGCTGGCTTGTCCAAATGTGCTTGAGCATACCTCAAGCGGCTCTGTTTGTGCTGTGGGCGGAGAAAAGGCTTCCTCTGCATCACTCTCACATACAGCATCTCCTTGTGTAAAGTGCTACCGAATGGTTGAACGATGCACAGTGACTCCATCTGCTGCAAGATGATGTTGTAGGTCTTTGGTGCTGGTCTGTGGGTTGACTCTGACTGTTCTCACCAATTGTCGCTTCTGTCTATCCGAAATCTTTCTTGGTCTGCCACTTCGAGCCTTAACTTGAACTGAGCCTGTGGTCTTCCATTTCCTCAATATGTTCCTAACTGTGGAAACAGCTTAAATCTCTGGGACAGCTTTCTGTATCCTTCCCCTAAACCATGATGGTGAACAATCTTTGTCTTCAGGTCATTTGAGAGTTGTTTTGTGACCCCCATGTTGCTACTCTTCAGAGAAAATTTAAGGAGGAGGGAAACTTACAATTGACCCACTTAAATACTCTTTCTCATCATAGGATTCACCTGTGTATGTAGGTCAGGGGTCACTGAGCTTACCAAGCCAATTTGAGTTCCAATAATTAGTTCTAAAAGTTTTGGAATCAATAAAATGACAACGGTGCCCAAATTTATGCACCTGCCTGATTTTGTTTGAACAATTATTGCACACTTTCTGTAAATCCAATAAACTTCATTTCACTTCTCAAATATCACCGTGTGTGTCTCCTATATGATATATTTAACTGAAATTTTTTACCGTAACAACCAACGATTTATACAGGAAAATAATGACTATTAACAAGGTTGCCCAAACTTTTGCATCCCACTGTATTTGATTACCTAACAACTAAGTTGTCCCAATATCTCATCCTGCCCCTTGTGTACTCTACAGGGGTTTTTGATCATAGTAAATGACATGGTACTATGCATTAAATTCCTGGTTCTTTTCTTGTATTAACATCCTTTTAAGCTCTGCTTATGCTTGAATATATATGTCACATTGTTAAAACTATAGCACACATGTATTCATATGGCACCAGTAGTGAACCTCATCTGAAGGCATTCCATAAAATTGGGATAATTAAAATCATTTATTGAATGTTTCATTTGTACAGTTTTAGTGCAGGCAAGTTAACTGACTTTTTGAGGAGCATGTAAATGCTTCATTTAAGGTAAAATAAACAGTTTTAAGACTTGGATTAGGTTGCCTCATATCCTTCTCCTCTAAACCTTAGACGAGGGAGACTGAACCACTGTTAGAATAGAGGTATGTTCCTAATTCTGTTGATGCACTTCATCTTGGAGCATTTCCGCTTTTGCTAATGCATATCTTTATGAAATTGGAACTACTAAATTGTAGGCTGGGTTTTGGCCATTTTGGTACACTTAAAAGCGACAACGGAACAATTCAGCGGCAGCCATCAACTCACATACAGAACCATAGGTGAAGGGCTTAAGCATTTCACTCTTCTAGTGCTCCTGTGTAGAATAATTATCTCCTGTACCATCATCAGTCCACACCTTGAACCTGTCCTAGTCATTCAATACATAAGACACAATGTTCCTCTGGATATCAAGAGTGAGCCTGATATGGCCTTGCAATATATAACACAGAGAATGGAAAAGGCAGGCGCCATCTCCGGGCATGGAAACCTCTCGGTAAGTGACAGTTCTTTGATTGATGGTGATCACCTCGATAGACATGTTAATGGGGGTACTGTTGGAACGATAAAGGAAATGGGTACCTGAACAATGTAAACTAAGTCTAAAATACCTACACAATAACTATAATCGTAATAAACAAACAATAAAACAGCGGAGAAGCAGTGGATTAAATAAAAAGGCTGCAGTTATCAGCAGGGAGACGTGAATACCGTGGCGAAGCAAGGAAGGGAATGAAGAAACCGTAACGACAGACGGCCTTATATAGGCAGGCAGCCAACAATGTTGGAGGCATGGGGATGGGGGACCCAACGCCGCCTCACACGGCGACCAAGCTGCAGGCTATGGACTTATATATATGTACGTGATTAGGATTCAGTTAGCGTTGGCAACCCACGTACCAGATTTCTTGAAAATGGGCCCATAGGTAACAAAGATCGTTGGAAAGTTTAATATGGTGGCTGACAGTGGCGTCATACTATCGAAATAAGTACGTACATCGGTTTCGGTTAGCGTAGGGAAGCCGCCTACCAAATTTCGTGAAGATGGGGCCAAAAATTAGAAAGTTCAACATGGCGGATGTTGTCGACCGTTATGACCGTTGTGTAGAATTTCGAATTGAAACCTGCTTAACTTTTGTAAGTAAGCCGTAATGAATGAGCCTGCCAAATATCAGCCTCCTACCTACACGGGAAGTTGGAGAATTTAGTGGCGAGTGAGTGAGGGCTTTGCCTTTTATTAGTATAGATATACAGAGGCTGCAGGTGAAGGAGTTATTGGGTTCATTGATGATAACTAGAACACCACACAGTGTGGTGATTCACCATAGTGGTAACAAGGGCAGAATCAGAACAGGTTTAGTTGCCCATTTTTTGGTTCATCAGAACTGTGAGAAAAGCAGGTACAAATAATCAAGCAGAAAGTAGTCCCCAAGTATCCAAGGGGGAGACATTTTATGCCCCCCACCTGCAGATGAGTGAAACCTGCAGATATTACCGAACCCTATATACAGTATACAGTCAACCTGCGTTGGTTATGTTCCTGAAAAACCATTAAGATACAAAAAACGGGGAAACTAGGTCAGGATGGACACTGCTGTATTCTGCTCTTGCCCCTTGAGACTTATTAATGATCCGTCAGCAGCATTCTTTGATGACTCTTGGGTACACTAAGTGGTGGCTTACTCAAGATGGTTTCCAAAAGGCTTGTGATCAGTTTTCTACCATAAGTGTATTGATGGAATTTCTCCATACCAAACATGATGGCTAAACACTCTTTTTCTGTCTGAGCATAGCCTCCTGCCTGCATGAGTGCTGGTCGTAACCCTGTCTCCAATGAATTGCATTGGAGTACAAGGTCTTCCTCTGAATTGTAATATCTTAGGAGATGAGCTGTAGTTATATTTTTTAATTTCATGAATGCCTCATTGTGTACATCTGTCCTTTTCTAAACTGGATCCTTATGTGACAGTTGTCTCAGGACTTCATAGTTGTCCACAACAGGTGCTCATAAAATTTTGACAGGCAGTTTATCGTTATTAAAAATTTCTGCAGCCCTTTTATGTCAAATGGTCTTGGCATGTCCGTGATGGTTCTGCTTTTCCCAGGATCTGTTTTTAAACCTACAAATGTTCATCTGTGCCCCATGTAAAGAACCTCTTTTTGTCTTAACTTTAATGTCTCTGTATTCAACTTAATGTTATGCTTCCTGCACCACACTAAATAGCTTTTCTATCTTGGCATCATGGTCTGTCACAGCTGCTTCATCATTCTTGAGAATATGATTTGCAATGGTATGTACACCTGGGTAGCTCATCTAGTGCCTTGTTCAGCTGGTGTTGGAAGACTTCTGGTTCAGGGTTTATGCCCATAGACATCTGTAGCCATCTATACATGCCAAAAGGTATTGCAAAAGTCATCAAGTAATGTGACTCTGCTGTCAATGCCACATGTCAGAACCCATTCTTTGTGTTGCAGTGAAAACTCTGGTGCTTGGCCAGATCTGGCAGCATATCATCTATTGTTGGAAGGGTAAATTGTTGCCTCTTTAGTTCCCTATTGAGCAGCCTTGGATCAATGCATATTCTCAGTTTACTCAATCTTTTTTTCTACAATAACCATTCTATTGATTCACTTGGTGCTCTTCTGTACCTGTGCAA
This sequence comes from Polypterus senegalus, assembly GCF_016835505.1. Taxonomy (NCBI): domain Eukaryota; kingdom Metazoa; phylum Chordata; class Cladistia; order Polypteriformes; family Polypteridae; genus Polypterus; species Polypterus senegalus. The sequence goes on from NC_053161.1 coordinate 88,064,448, forward strand.
TAATTTCTCTGTCCTGTGACCTTCTCAGCTTATCCTTTTTAAGAGATTCATTAAAGAAATATGAGCTTGTCTCTTTCACAACTTTACTGGTGAAATTTCAGGGTCCACTTCAATCTGGTAAGCCCCCTTGAGACTGCCATTTCCTCCAAAAACATCAGCAAACTCAATTAGCATATATTTCAGTTTCCATGGTTGTCTTCCATCATTTGCCTCAGTGACAAGGTCATGTATTACCATAATATTCTCTCGCTGTGTTCTCACTACATCCATTGCCTGCACTGCTGTTAATAATAACAGCAGAATAAACTGGTGGAAATATTGCTTCCTGTTTCTTGGGCTCCTTATTTTAAATCTCCACTTGGCAATGGGTTTCAGTCTGCTCTTATTATACATAAGCAAACCTCTTGAGTCTTCTCTAGTTGTGTATCTGGGCTAAACAGGTAGACTGGTGTGATGATGCAGTTGGCTCCACAGTCTAGTTGGAATTTTACTTAACTATCTCCTATTAGCATTGTTGCAAAAAGTTGCTTCCCTTGTGTCCTGTCACCTTTTTGCAGTGAACTGAGGCGGAGTATCTCATGAAACTGTTACTCTTCAGTTTCTGTCACACTCTTGACTTCTTTATTATTAAAGACCTTGGACTGGCATGTGGCTGCAAAATTATTTAATTTGCCACCTTTTTTTGGCATTGTTTTCCATAGGGTGGGCAGGTTCTTTTTTCCATACATGTTGTTTTCTACAAAATGTACACTTTCTAATCTGGGTCTTTTCAGCTTTCTTAACTGCATTCACTTCTTCAAACTGCTGTCTTTCTGTTGTCTGAGTATTCTCTTGACAGTTCAGCAGTTTTGCATATTTGCAAACATTTTCCCAGTGTCAAATCTTTGTCTACTAAAAGTGTGAGTTCTGAATCCCACATACTATTCTGTCTCTTATTAGTGAGTCTTTTAATGTTCCAAAGTTGCAAGTTGCTGCTAACACTCGCAAATCTGTGATGTACTTGTCAATATTTTCCCCTCTATTCTGGCTTCTGGAGAAAAGTTTATATCTCTCAACAGTTTAATTCGGTCTCAGATTGCAGTGATTATCGAACTTAGTCAATAATGCGCTAGGTTGCACTGCAGCACATCGCCTTTTACAAAGTTCTCTTCCTGATTCCCCTATCAAATATTTGAAAAGTTTTACCTTCATTGTCTTTTTTGTTTCATTTAAAGTGATGTTCATGAACAGTAAAAATGTGTCATTCCGTAACTTCCATGCCTTGGATATATTTGGTTCATTCCAATTCATCTCCAACTCAACATCAAATTTTCTTGTGCACCTTCTCAAAAAAAAAAAAATTCTCTGCTTTCATGTTTCAGTCACCACTGCCACCATGTTTTACGATGCTTTCTTAATTCAATTTCTAAGATATACCCAGCATCTTGGTTCTCTGCCACTTTACTTACAACACTCTAAAGAGCAACATCTGAGCATCTACATGTCTTATACAAAAGACTCCGACATAACTAAACCATCCAATTGGTAGAAGCGACATGCGGACTGTACAAAAGACAGGGAGTTAAAACAGGACAAGCTTACTGTATGACTGTGTTATTTCTCATTCATGGGGAACAATTGCAAGCCCAGGCTACCATCACAAAAGGGATTCAACGGCTTAAAAAGTGCTACTCGCCGTTGTGTTGACGATCGTTGATCCATTCAGTACAGTGCGCTTACAGCACCTGGAGATAAAAGGACATCACAGTTCTGTTAGTGCTGTTGTATAATGGGCATCTCAGAATTTTTTTCTTTCTAATATACATAACTGTAAATAGGCACAGGTAGGAGGCAGGAATTGCAAAATGGGGTTACACTTTTGTAGATGCAGATGAGCGAATCCATACTGAGGTTTTGCTGTATTAAGCAAATAATAGTTAGCTTAGAAAACTTTTACTCCGCAATTGCTTTAGCGTGATTAACAATAAGATAGAGGCTGGTTGCATGACTGGAACAAGTGATGTTAAAACTGTAGACAACAGGATCATTCATGCTAGTTTTGTTTGAACAGGTACGGTAGGTGCACGGTTTTCAATTTTATGTGTTTTTAATTTTGGGATTTTTGCAGGGCTCAGTTGCACAACTAAAAAGAGAGTGTGGTGTGTGCAGTCCGGCAGCAGAAAAATATTAATAAAATGTCAGTTTACTATTCATTCAGCTGTTTGCTATAGATATGTTGAGACAGTGTGATTGGGTTATGTAGCGGCTTATGTTCATACTGCAACTCATTGAGGACACAGGCCAGAGATTAAAAATGGGATGGATGTTATTTATTTCACATGTGAAGGACTAAAGTATTTTAGAAAACGGAAGGATGTATCTGGACTACTATAGGCATACAAGAGTATCTCACCCAATGAGTCTTAGGTAGCTCAATGTTTCCAGATGACATCTTTGTGATACTGTTATATGCTACCACATAATCTCTAGACACTTAGCAACAAACCCTAAAAATAATGAACCATTCATTCTGTTGCCCTGGCATCTTTAATCAGAACTTGAGCATACACTTTTTTAAAAAACAAAGGTCAGCCAACTCCACACAGCTTGACACTTTCACCTCAGCTAATATGCTCAGAAAAATATCAGGTTGAATTTTGAAGGTCTTCAAAATGTTACATTCAACTACACAACTACCTACTCTGTTAGTTTATTCCATGAATCTACAGTTGCATGAATAAACAAACCTAATAAATAAAACAAAACCTAATTCACCCTTTTATAACAATAAATACAGTATCTTTTATGTTATCACTTTTCATCTCCTGTTTACTTAAACAGAAATATTAATTTCCTTTAGTCATTCCTTAAAACCCATGGCTTACAATCCTGAATTTTGTCTAAAATTGTGCAACTTGCTGTCTGGATTCCTTCCAACTCCCAATAACATGTAGTTCTTCATGATATCTACGTGTCAGTTGGCCTGATAATATCTGAGTGAGTTTGCCTTTCAGTGGACAAAACTTTCATGCATGCTCTGTTCTTACCTTACACCTGATGCTGACAATGTAGGCTGTAGATCCAGTAAGTATTTATTGAAGTAGGTAGATTAAGAAAGGATGTTTTTTCTTGGAGTTATGGATATAAACATTAATTTTACTTTGATCCAAATACAGCATCAAGCATCTGGAGAACATTGTTCTTCTTTCCCTAATAGCAAGAAAGGTCATCCATCCAAAGGGGTGGCATCACACTACTGCTGTGTCAGATGAATGTGTGTGTAGTTTGGCTATAAGTGTGTAAAGTTTGAGGCAGGTGATCTTTATTACAGTGTTTATCTAATTACATAAACTGGCATATTGCCCTTAATTTTCTCCCATTGTGCAACACTGGAAGAGAATTTAACATTAGAATGCCAGTCGAGTGAAAATACACATTGTCTGAGTGACAGATTTGATCTCACAGTGCATTTTTGGACTCAACTGTGTGCCGTTATATGTGTGTCTACAGTCCGGTTGATTGATCAATGTGTTATTATTTGTTAATATTAACAAAAGCTTGGCTTTGCAAAGGTCATATTTACTCAAATAATTCAGCAAGGTCTGTTAAAACAATACTTGCAGTCTCATGCAGCATAAAATAATATAAACAGCAAGTATATCATCATTGTGCCTTTAATTTTCTTAGTGCATGTGATTACTCAACTAGCTGCATAATTAGTACTTTTATCCAACTCTGCCAGAAAGAAATGACTATGGACCACGACATTGGTACTTTGGTAGGCAGATCTTTTTTTAGCTTGTCTGCACTGGGATTGCATCATGATTCAATTGTTACATTTCTATGTTCATATTAGTCTCATGTTGGTTCTAAAGTATCTGCATTTCCAGGCATATAGAACAAGAATAGACATTATTATATCAATACCTCTTGTGTTTTATTTTGAGTTTTATTTGTAAAATTATTCAAAGGTATTTAAAATTTTAAAGGCAAACCGTAAATATGGTACTATTGATGTCTCCACTATGTTTAATAGTACAGCAATAAATAATATATCAGAGTGTGTGTATGTATGTATGTATGTATGTATGTATGTATGTATGTATTTTAATTAAAATTGTATATACTTTTTTATATAAAATATTCAGTAGGTGATATATTTTATCATCTGTCTATGTTATTTAAAACCTACTTTTTCTATTATAGCATTACAATTAAGGTGTCAAAGACCTGTACCAAGCATCTAATCATTTCTACCTTGGTTTGACTTAAGTCCAGCAGTAAATTGATGGAATGGAAGCCTATTTACCAGTCTTGCAGCAAGCAGAGCATGGATAAACAGGCAGAAACAGACAATACAGAATTGAAATTATATATAAATAAATCTAATTTCAGGCCATCAGGTACAGTAGTACCTCCGGTCACGACTGTAATTTGTTCCAAAACTCAAATTACAATGAATATGTTCCAGCCCATACGAACTCTATGTAAGATTTTTCTTTTAAGATTTTTAAGCACAAAAATAGTTAATTATACCAAAGAATGCACAGTGCAATAGTAAACTAAATGTAAAAATGTTGAATAACACTGAGAAAACCTTGAACAACACAGAAAACAAACATTGCAAAAGTTAGTGCTACACCCTTACGAACCACTCGCTGTAAACAAGCACAGGGGGAAAAAATGAAAGTTTGAAAAATCCTTAATTTATACAAAAACTAACCATAAACAACCAAGAAAACTAACCTTGCATGAGTCAAGTTCTGGCGTGAATGAAGTGAGGAGGAAGCTGGGTGGAGAGGAGGTTACAGTTTTGAGGGAGAGTCTGGCTCTGCGAAGGAAGATTTCAATTTAGAAATTGATAGATTTCTAGTAGATTTCCACTTCTTGTACTCGGCAGCAAGAGCGGTAACATGATCGCCACGCTCATACTTTATTTAACTGGATTTCAGTTTTCTTTGAACCTTTCTTCTCACCAACACTGCCTCTCTTCACTTGCTTAGAGGCTATGGTTAATTGCAAAATTAATGCAAAAGCACACAAAATAAAACACAGCGAATGCATGCACGTCTGACCGAAAACAATGTACAGGGAGAGACTGAACACGTACGGAAATCATTGGCGTGTACAAATCGGAAGGGAAACTGGCCTCCAGTGTTTTTGTTCGACACCAGAGAGTGTAGTTGTAAACAGATGCAAAAGTTTGGCGAACTTTTTGATCGTAACCCAATTTGTACATGTTTGGAAATGTTCATGACCAGAGGTTCTACTGTATAATGAAACACCAAATCCAATCAACATCTGACCATAATGTAATCCAGTCAGGGCAAAAATCGTTCATTTTCAGCAGCTTCCTATGTAATGTTTGATGGTTGATATGGTACCCAATAGGATTTCCATGTTGTATCAAACGCATTAGATCCTCTGCTAGAAACATAGCAGTTTTAATTTATTTATAGAGACTTGATATTGACAATGACAGTTTGCTTGGAAACAATTTGGAAGAAAGCCCTCAAAAGGCATATTTTATTTAATAAATGATTTCTGTTTTTCACATCAAATTTCCTTGCCTATAGCCTGAGAAGCATCTTAAACTACAGTTAATGTAGTAGTTGGGTGATATTTGCAGTGGCATTTGTTATTTGATAATAACAGATGTGCTGGGTATTTATGTGGGTGTGTGTTTGTTCATTTATTATTTATTTGTTAGTTTTTTTCCCTTGTGTCTCTGTGGCCTGGTGTTAGGATAATGTTACTGTCTTTTCTGACTTTTGTAAAATAAGGCTATAAAACATTCTGCTATAATACCCCCAAAGAGTTGGTGGATAACTGGCCAACCAGGATGAAGCTAGAAAATGCGTGTTAAACCAGCAGAGTCTACACAATTTTAGATTTCTGACCTGTGCATATCCATGTGTAATATAGATAATGTTACCTCCATGGCCCTTCATCCCATCACACTTGGATAACTGAAACTGCTATGCCCCGGTCCTGTTTATAAATTATAGGTCAACCTTTAACACTGTTTACCATCAAAGCTGACCACCAAAACTCCTCACTTTAGACTTTAGTGCTAATCTCTATAAGAGTTAGCCGTTGGATTTGGAGTTATCTGTTGTTATCTTCTGAAGCCATTATGGTAGTGTTTCTGAGGTCATGGTATCAATACCAAAGTCAAAAGTTTAGAATCACTCCAACTTTACTCCACTGGATGTCTGTGTTGATGATCAGTGCAGAAGAAGAAATGCTGTTGGTGTGTGGAGTGATGAGCCCCCACTTGCACCAATGATTTTCACAGCTTACTATATTTAGACCATTTTAGATTTAGACCAATCTCTCTTATTTTATTAATAACAAATCCTACACTGAAAATTTATTTTCTGTGATATTTTAATATTTTTAGTGTGACATTATTTTATGTTAGAAAAATCTTGAGAAGAAAAAAGAAAATGCGCTGCTTGTAGAAGTGAATTTACCCTGATATCTTAGGCCATATTGCTTTAAGTTGCTTTGCAGTAGTATAATGGTGTCAAATGTAAAAAATAGAGTTTCAGTGCTCTGAAATAAAAGTTTCGCAAGGAACAAAATTTCATTGTAGGATTTGTTATTCAATAATTCAATAAGTTTGGTGGCTGAATTGTAGTCAGTAGGCGTTTATAAGTAGGCAATAAAGATAAAAATTTCAAACTGAGACTAAAGAAGGAACCCCAGTCATGTTGTGTGTTTGATGCTGATGTGCGTGATACAGGCTTTAAACTAGTGTTCTTAGGAGTATTTGATTGTAGGTTTAGTCTTCAAGAAAATGTATGCAGCTTTACTTGTAAAGGTAATTTGCGACTTCATTGCAGGGCACACTAACCTTCACTCATACTGGGCCTGTATAGATATATCATTTGACCTGCATACCATTGGTATGTGACAGGAAGCCTATGCATTAATGATAAAGGTTCAGGATACAAGTAATGGTCAAATATAAATAAAAAACCTTTGCAGCAATGTGACTTTAAGCTTTGATGTGAGCTTTTAAATGTGGCCGTCTTGATTGCTGTAATCTTTAACAAAGGAGCAGCTGCTACAGTATGTTCTTGCACATCTGCCAAGGGGAAAAAATAGATATTAAGTTTTTAATATTCCAACTGCGACAAGCTTTCAAGATGAAATTTACTTGAGTCATGCCACCATGCTGTATATTGGGGAGGCAGTGGGTAGACATTTTAATTAAGATTTTAAAGACTTTATACATGATTTGAAATTTTACCAGAGACTGTTTTGTTTTTTTTTTGTTTTTTTTTTATTGATTTGTGTACATCATGTGATGAAGGTAAGTGTGCTACAGGCTTATGGGTACTTGTCTATGGTGGATTTTCCTTAAATTTAGTTGTGGACTGATTGTACTCTCAGCTGATTTACACTACATCCCTAATAAACTATTCAGTTGCTTGCATGTAAATTTCAATTGCTGGGTGATTGGTGGTACAGCGATCCCTCGCTATATCACGCTTCGACTTTCCCGGCTTCACTCCATTGTGGATTTTAAATGTAAGCATATCTAAATATATATTTAGATTTTTTGCTGGTTCGTAGATTTGTGCGGACAATGGGTCTTTTAATTTATGGTACATGCTTCCTCAGTTGGTTTACCCAGTTGATTTCATACAAGGGACACTATTGGCAGATGGCCGAGAAGCTACCCAATCAGAGCACGTATTACATATTAAATAAAACTCCTCAATGATATAGGATATGCTTCCCGTGCGGTGCTTCACATACTTGAAAATTTGAAAAGCACGTATTGATTTTTGATTGTTTGCTTTTCTCTGTCTCTCTCACTCTCTCTGACATTCTCTGCTCCTGACAAGAGGGGGTGTGAGCAGAGGGGCTGTTCGTACACTGGCTTGGAGGATACAGACGCTCCTCTAAAAAATGCTGAAAGACTACCTTCACATTGCTGCCTTTCTTGCAGCTGCTTTGTCCAGCGGGAACAGCCCTATTGATTTTTGATTGTTTGCTTCTCTCTCTCTGACATTCTCTGCTCCTAACGCACACTCCTTTGAAGAGGAAGAAATGTTTGCATTCTTTTAATTGTGATACGGAACTGTCATCTCTGTCTTGTCACGGAGCACAGTTTAAACTTTTGACTAAAGGGTGTTATTTCATGTCTAGAGGGCTCTAATAATGTTAAAAAAAAAAAACGTATTTAGAAGGTCGTAAACAGGTTTTCTATGCTGTAACTGCGAAAATATTCGATTATAAATAAAGAATCCTACTTCGCCGAAATTCATTTATCGCGGCAGAGTCTGGAACGGATTAATCTCGATAAACGAGGGTTTACTTGTACATCATCTTGCTAGTTTGTCCCAGAAAAATTGAATTGTATCAGTGCAAATGTGCCAAAACCTAAACTGAAATCATTTACCAAAAATGATTTTTTGAGGACAGAGAGTGAAAATAAATGTTAATCTTAATATGAAGATCTTTTACAGAAGAACACACATCAGCTGAAAGCAAGATGCCCTGCACCAGACACCAGTCTATTGTAGTGCCACCCCTTTAATTTGTTTGAAACAACAGTTTATTTAAAACATATTAGTTGTTCCAACTCGTATGTTAATAAAATGCACCAAATGCTAGACAGCAATAACTAGAAAGGTGGTGTGTTATCAGGGCCTTTAACCTTTGTAATTAATCTAGTTCATCTTGAAAGTCTGGTAATAATAAACGAATAAACAAATAGTTTCTCAAAGCCAAGTGGCATATGTAAACTGGCAGATTTTGGTTTTATAATTGTCAGCATTTTTTTCAAGCATTTGCAATGTCCACATATTGCAGTTATATACTTGGAGGGTCTGCAATGCAAATGTGTATGTGTAAAGTGTGGAAAATATATTCATTTTTTAAATAATATTTCATATTTTTGTAACCTTCTAATGTAAAAACCTATCTGTCGTATATTATTGAATATTTTACGTTTAGATTTTGTTTTGCTTTCTTTGACTTTTATTTACATTTGTTAGAGTACGATAAATAAGCTGTTTAAGATCTTGGATGTTGATGGGGAAAAAACATTTTAAACAGTCTGTGCTATAGTTAGGCAGAATTGTGTCATGCTCATTATATTAATAGAATAAAATGATGTAACTTTACCAGCAAACCTTACCAATCCCATCTTCTTTATTCCATATGTCTGTGATTCCCTTTGCAAGGAAACACTTCCTAATGTTTGTGGGAAATTTAGACTTTACAGGTTTCCAACTGTCCCTGTTTTCTTGCTGAACTCTTTTTAAAGTAACAGTCTTGATTCACCGTACTAATTCACTTCATAATTTTGCCTACTTTAGTTATTTCTTCTTTTAATCACCTTTTGCTTAAACTAAAAAGTCATTTTTTTCATAACTCATCCCTTGCAGCCCTAGAATCAGCCAAGTCGCTCTTCTGCAGATTTTTTTCTAGCACATCTATGTCTTTTGTTGTTTAGAGACCAAGATCTATACACAGTACTCCAGATGAGGCATAACCAGTGCATTATAAAGCTTAAGCATAACCTCCTATGGTTGTTGTGGGTTAATGGCTCAGAAAAACTGGCCATTTTAAAAATAATGTGTTGCCCTTGTGCTGAGGAGTGGAGCAGGTGCAAGTGATCTGCAGTGTTAGATGCCTTGTCTCTGGGCTAGTGCGAGGCAGTCAGCGACTGTGCATTGCCTTGGTTGCACATGCGGGTGGGCTGATTGTCTCGGTATCAGCCCGGGGCAGCAATAAGGTGATCGAACCTGCAAGTGCTCCCCGGCATATAAAAAGGGGAGTACAAGATCACAAGAGGAAAGAAAGAAAGAGACAAATAGAGCAAAGGTTGAAGCACGGAAGAAGAAGCAGGCAGGAGAGAGAAAGGTAAGAAGCTGGTGCAGTGAATGGAACCAGGTGGACGGGAGTAGGGTCCCAAGTAGGAACGAGTGGCCATCACTCAAGAGGGGTCTGTGGGTCGCTCCTATTGAACGTCTGGTGGTGCTTTCGCCGGGTGGAGACAGGATTGGCAACGGTTCAGGTGAAGCAGGGCTTGTGGTTCCCCACGGAGACCATGGGATTGGTGGCAAGGATATGGGCCGGATGAGATGGGTGTCTGCACCGGTTGGTCGACGTCTCTCTTCGCTGCCAAATCCAAATCGGATAAGCTGGAGAGGTGTCAGTTTTACAGGAAGGTACCAGGGCTTGTGGATATTAAATGAGTTTCCTGACAGACAGTTTTAACCTCGTTTTAATGTTTATTGGATTTTTAACCTCCACAATGTACTTTATTTTATGAATTATGTATGTTTATGGACATTTGCTCTGCACATGATGCTATATACTGTAACCTAACATTTTGTTAGGCTTCTTAATGGCTTTTGAACACTGCCTGGAAGTTGATAGAGACAAGATCACTATGACTTCTAGATCCTTTTAATAAGGTGTACTTTAAACTTTCAGACCTCCCAATTGTGTATTCAAACCTACCATTTGTACTTCCTATGTGTAATATTTATGTTTATTTACAGTAAATTTCACCTGCCACATCTGCCCAAGACTGTATACTGTTCACATATCTCTGTAATAATTCAACAGATTTAAGATTGTGTGCCAGTCCTCCTGGCTTGGTATAATGTAAAAACTTAACCAGCTTCTTATTTACATTACAGTTAAAATCATTTATATAATATGTATATATTTGTGTGTATATATATATATATATATATATATATATATATATATATATATATATATATATATATATATATATATATATATATATATATATATGTATATATATATATATATATATATATATATATATATATATATATATATATATATATATATATATATATATATATATATATATATATATATATATATATATATATATATATATATATATATATATATATATATATATATATATATATATATATATATATATATATATATATATATATATATATATATATATATATATATATATATATATATATATATATATATATATATATATATATATATATATATGTATATATATATATATATATATATATATATATATATATATATATATAGTAGTAAAATACCAAGGTCAGATGGAGAAGTAGTGTGTTAAAGAACTGATGAAAAAGAAACATTTTGAAAATAACGTAACATGATTGTCAATGTAATTGTTTTGTCACTGTTGTAAGTGATGAGTGTTGCTGTCATATATACACTCACCTAAAGGATTATTAGGAACACCATACTAATACGGTGTTTGACCCCCTTTCGCCTTCAGAACTGCCTTTATTCTATGTGGCATTGATTCAACAAGGTGTTGAAAGCATTCTTTGGAAATGTTGGCCCATATTGATAGGATAGCATCTTGCAGTTGATGGAGATTTGTAGGATGCACATCCAGGGCACGAAGCTCCTGTTCCACCACATCCCAATGATGCTTTATTGGGTTGAGATCTGGTGACTGTGTACAGTGAACTCATTGTCATGTTCAAGAAACCAATTTGAAATGATTCGAGCTTTGTGACATGGTGCATTATCCTGCTGGAAGTAGCCATCAGAGGATGGGTACATGGTGGTCATGAAGGGATGGACATGGTCAGAAACAATGCTCAGGTAGCCCGTGGCATTTAAACGATGCCCAATTGGCACTAAGGGGCCTAAAGTGTGCCAAGAAAACATCCCCCACACCATTACATCACCACCACCACCAGCCTGCACAGTGGTAACAAGGCATGATGGATCCATGTTCTCATTCTGTTTATGCCAAATTCTGACTCTACCATTTGAATGTCTCAACAGAAATCGAGACTCATCAGACCAGGCAACATTTTTCCAGTCTTCAACTGTCCAATTTTGGTGAGCTTGTGCAAATTGTAGCCTCTTTTTCCTATTTGTAGTGGAGATAAAATCAATTGAATTAATTTTTTTCCTCATTAATGTACACACAGCACCCCATATTGACAGACAAAAAAAAGAATTTTTGAAATTGTTGCAGATTTATTAAAAAAGAAAAACTGAAATATCACATGGTCCTAAGTATTCAGACCCTTTGCTGTGACACTCATATATTTAACTCGGGTGCTTTCCATTTTTTCTGATCATCCTTGAGATCACCTTCATTTGAGTCCAGCTGTGTTTGATTATAATGATTGGACTGTTTAGGAAAGCCACACACCTGTCTATATAAGACCTTACAGCTCACAATGGATGTCAGAGCAAATGAGAATCATGAAGTCAAAGGAACTGCCTGAAGAGCTCAGAGACAGAATTGTGGCAAGGCACAGATCTGGCCAAGGTTACAAAAAAATTTCTGCTGCACTTAAGGTTCCCAAGAGCACAGTGGCCTCCATAATCCTTAAATGGAAGACGTTTGGGACGACCAGAACCCTTCCTAGAGCTGGCCGTCCATTCAAGCTGAGATACCGGGGGAGAATAGCCTTGGTGAGATAGGTAAAGAAGAACCCAAAGATCACTTTGGCTGAGCTCCAGAGATGCAGTCAGGAGGTGGGAGAAAGTTGTAGAAAGTCAACCATCACTGCAGCCCTCCACCAGTCAGGGCTTTATGGCAGAGTGGCCTGTCGGAAGCCTCTCCTCAGTGCAAGACACATGACAGCCCGCATGGAATTTGCTAAAAGACACCTGAAGGACTCTGAGATGGTGAGAAATAAGATTCTCTGGTCTGATGAGACCAAGATAGAACTTTTTGGCCTTAATTCCAAGCGGTATATGTGGAGACAACCAGGCACTGCTCATCACTTGTCCAATACAGTCCCCACAGTGAAGCATGGCAGTGGCAGCATCATGCTGTGGGGGTGTTTTTCAGCTGCAGGGACAGGACGACTGGTTGCAATCGAGGGAAAGATGAATGTGGCCAAGTACAGAGATATATCCTGGACAAAAACCTTCTTCAGAGTGCTAAGGATCTCAGACTGGGCCGAAGGTTTACCTTCCAACAAGACAATAACCCTAAGCACACAGCTAAAATAACGAAGGAGTGGCTTCACAACAACCCTGTGACTGTTCTTGAATGGCCCAGCCAGAGCCCTGACTTAAACCCAATTGAGCATCTCTGGAGAGACCTAAAAATGGCTGTCCACCAACGTTTACCATCCAATTTGACAGAACTGGAGAGGATCTGCAAGGAGGAATGGCAGAGGATCCCCAAATCCAGGTGTGAAAAACTTGTTGCATTTTTCCCAAGAAGACTCATGGCTGTATTAGCTCAAAAGGGTGCTTCTACTAAAATACTGAGCAAAGGGTCTGAATACTTAGGACCATGTGATATTTCAGTTTTTCTTTTTTAATAAATCTGCAACAAATTCAAAAATTCTTTTTTTTTGTCTGTCAATATGGGGTGCTGTGTGTACATTAATGAGGGAAAAAAATTAATTTAAATGATTTTAGCAAATGGCTGCTATATAACAAAGAATGAAAAACTGAAGGGGGTCTGAATACTTTCCGTACCCACTGTGTCTACACTGTGCAGCCATAGCACTGACTCTTGAGGGACACCATTCTTAAGTTCACCCAATTCTGATAAGGTTCCTCACACCATAACCCACTGCTTCCTGTGTCTGCACCAGTTCTGCAAACTTCTACAAACACCCAGAACTCTCACTTCTTTTAGTTTGATAACCAACCTCTCATGTGGCATCTTATCAAATGCTATCTGAAAGTCAACATAAATAGTATCATATGCACCATTCTGATCATATTCCTTTGTTGCTTCTTCATAGAATTCCAGCATGTTAGTAAAACACAACCTCCCTTGTCTGAACACATGCTGTTGTGTAAAACTACTGTTCTTCCCATGTGTTGCTCTTTAATAATTCCTAATAATTACTATTAAAATGCTGACAGAATCTCTTTGTCATCTTTCACCTAATCTGCAATATTCTTCTCTAACTGCTTTTTAGCTTCTCTAACATCCTTCCTAATGGTTGTCCTCATGCTTTCATATGTCCTACAATTAGCATTGGAGTTATTAGTCTTATACACCTAATACAGCTGTTTTTCCTTAGCAGCTTCTTTTTTGTCTCTTTACCGGCTGTAGAGATTTTTAATGTGCTTCTAATTCCAATTTATGGGTTGTACTTGTCTTGTATTATATGTACAATATTTTTACGTGTTCAACTGCTCACCGTCTGTTTCCACACTTAAAAGCTTATCTCACTTAATCCCTTTGAAAATTTGCTGCACTTGTTCAAAATTTGCCCCACTAAAGGTAAACATAACAGTTTTAGTCTTTGCATCCGCACTCTTCCAAAACACTAACAATTATATTATAGTCACTTGACCCCGGCAGTTCAGTCACCTGTACACCCTCAGTTCTACCCTAAATCTAGACAGGCTTCTTTATACATTAGTGCTTTAACATACTGTGTTAAAAGAACAGTTACTGATTATGTCTAAAAACACCTGCTTTTGTACTTCACTGTTTACAAGGTTGGCCCAAATAATATTTAGGTGGTTTAAACTCCTCCATGACTATAGTTGCTCCCTGTAAACTTTCCTTTTTAATATTATTTTAAAAATGAGCATGGGAATTACTGTTTACATATTTTGTCTGTTACACACTCCTAACATAAGGCATCTATCCCTAATGCTTTTCAGACAAATCCAGATGTTTTCACTAAGATGTGACTTATCCAACTGAAGAAGATATGCATTTCAGTTCTGTTTTACATAAATTGCACCCCACCCCTTCTGTCTATCCTTCCTAAAAAATATGTATCCTTCTGTCACTAAACCATAAAAAGAGTGTGCATCATATTCATCTTAAGCATTTCAATTATTCTATATACTATAGCAGTGATTCAACTTGTAATTTGCTTCTTAAAACTGTGCATGCCTTTTTCCCCTCTTTTAAATGCAGTGAATCCTATTTTGGTATGCACTGCATTTTAGCAAGATTAGTCAGGGGACTTGGTCTGTTTATACTGGGAAGACTAGACAAGGATAACAAACTTTGCGTCTGACCTTGCTGGCTGATGGCAAAATCAAACCAGAAGTGACATATGTAATGTGCTGGTCCCATGTATAATCTTTTGCAGTTAACATTCCTGGAGAATAAAAAAAAATCATCTATCACATGTTCACTCTAGACTATCCTCATCAGCCTGTCTGTGTTCTGTACTTGCTTAGTCACGAGGAAAAAGTTACTTCCACTGGAAAGTGATTTTATTAGTGTAAGAACCATTTGTGCAGTAACACCAAGTAAATAGTTTTCAGTCCTCCAAACAAAAGTGCCTAATCTATTCATATAAAATTATTTTTTTATCTTTAATTGAATTTATTAAAAGCATAGCATTCCAGATAATCAAGTCAAACTTAACAGAACTAAATTCAAATCAACCCCACCCATGAGAAAGAACAAGACAAGTCTATATGCTAGTAGTAAAGTAAAGGCAATTACAGTTTGTTTGTCCTTCTCCACTTTAACCCCATCTGGGAGTACAGCAAACACAGCAGTTAATGGGTTAGGAGTGATTGTGACACCTAGGCTATCTGATAGGCATTTAAAAATCTTTGTCCAGAATGATGTTAATTTGGTACACACCCAAAACATGTGGCCTAGTGAAGCTGGAGCTCGATTGCAACGTTTGCAGGTTGGATCTTGCCCTGGAAACATTTTGAACGAGATAGATGTGCTCGATAAAAGATTTTAAGTTGAATAATTGAATGCTTTGCATCTATGGAGCTAGAGTGAATTCTGTGCATGGCTGCCTTCTACTTAGTCTCTGAAATGTTGAGTAAGAGATCATTTTCCCACTGTGCTCTGGGATCTTTACAAGGAAGGGACATTGAAATGTTTTTATATATTATAGGAATGCTTTCTGAGTCCCAAAGACTGATCAGTATCTCTTCTGGAATAGAAATAGGTGGGAAGTGAGGAAAATTGAGCGGATTTCGTTTAGGAAAGTTTCTAATTTGGAAATAGTAGAAAAAGTGTATTGATGGGAGACTAAATTTGGAGTGTAATTGTTCATAGGATGCAAAGACATTACTGTATTTATATACAAATCTCTAAATGATTTAATCCCATTCGTTTACCAAACATTAAAAACTATGCAAGTTCGAGAGGTTGAAAAAAGGTTTTTATCATGTAGAGGTGATTAAGTGAGTCTCCTGTAAAAATACTATCTTGGCATTTACACCTGTTAGGTGAGAGAATACTTTCTTCCTCTTTAGTTCATAATTGAGAACTTTGACATTCCAGCTCACAAAGTTTACTGTTTAGTCATAGAGGCATTGCTTCTAATCCTTTTTTGTCATTTTATAATCTTACATTAAGGTTGTACATCCTTCTATATAAAAGTGGTTGGGATTGTCCTTCCGTCCCGTGAGTGCTACGCAGGCGCAGAGTTTCACAAACGCCCCGTCCATTTTGCAATGCACGATGGGATTTGTAGTTTCGTTTTTCCAGGTAAAAGTTGATTTTCTATTCCAGACTGTGCAATATCATCTTCTTCTTCTTTCTTACTTTATAAAAGCGGTCGGGATTGTCCTTCCGTCCTGTGAGTGGAAAGCGTAGCGGTATTCCGCTTATCACAGACTTACTACTTGCAGCTTGCAGGCGACATGATGTGAGCAGAGTTCTGGTGCTCCCATCATTCCCTTGCTTTTGTGCGCGATGCGCTGGAAAAATAGACAAAATTATGTCTCTGGAAATAATTAATGTTGATGGAGTACAAATGACTCACCGCGTAGTAAATATCAGGGGGGTTCAAAAGGGCGACCTCAATAAAGAAAAAAAGTTTAAATTTCATCACAAAAATAACAAACTACGAGTATTAAAGTAATACCACTCAAATGCAATATAACCAAATTAATGAGTTTGTATAAAATATCAAATTGATCTACATATTGAATTGCCTTAAGAACTTAAAAGTTGGTCGCCTTAAAAGGCGGGTCAGCCTAGTTATTACATATGATAGGTTTGACCTTAATTTCCAATATTGCAAGGAGTTACAGCTATTTTTGTGTCGACACTTACAATTGTGGGGATGAAAAGGATAGATCAGAAATAACATGCTCTCTTTTTTATTTTATTTTGCCTCCCCAAGTAAGGCTAGATCACGCTTCATGAAGTCCCAGTCCTCTGACTTTTATTCATATAAATTCCAACAAAGGAAAAAAAGTATTACGTGCCCCCTCTACTCTGAACACACCTTCCTTTATACCTGGCTCCCGTAAGAATGTACTGCAGTATTTGAATCACTTTAGAGCAGGGGTCACCAACCTTTTAGAAACTGAGAGCTACTTCAAGGGTGTGGAGGTTGTTTGATACAAACTTCCTGAATAACAAAGTTGCATGGTTCACCTTTAAAGATGATAATAATAATGAATATTCATATATAATCTGTTTGTACTAACTGCTACCTTTGTATCATTTTTGAACCAAACATGAACTCTGTCCCATGTTTGTACAAATTATCTGTTATGTAAGATTTTAAAAACATCAATTCTTTCAC
Organism: Polypterus senegalus; assembly: GCF_016835505.1. Lineage (NCBI taxonomy): Eukaryota > Metazoa > Chordata > Cladistia > Polypteriformes > Polypteridae > Polypterus > Polypterus senegalus. The sequence goes on from NC_053161.1 coordinate 88,081,913, forward strand.
ATTTTTAAATGAATCATATCACATTTGTACTAATAAACAAATCTGTAGCATTTTAAACAAATCATCTTATCTGTTACACTTTTTGAACAAATTATGTTTCACATTTATGCATAATATTTCAGTTTAACATTGCCATGGTGTTACATCGAAAACCTCTGTTATCTCTTTCTTTGTCTGTTAGTGAGAAGCCTGGCATTGCATGCTGTTCACCAGTGTACTGTAATCTGGGTTATAATTTGACACTGCAACTCTTAGTGAGTCTTGTAGATGTGCATCAGTAAAGTGTTTTCTGTATTTGTTTTTGATGAAGTTCATATCCGAAAAGGCTTGTTCACAGAGATCGGTTGAACCAAAACGGCAGGCAACTTTCATAGCAACATTAGGATTTCAATCTCCACCTGTCCAGCATCCAAGTTGAACGTTGCACTGCTCTTCTGCCCAGGTTTGTAGGTACCAAGTTTATAACGGAAGTGTCCAGTGTGGACCTTGTTACCGCGAGGCAAAACACTCATTAAATCCAGAAACATCCTTGTTAATTTTTAAAAGGGAACCCGTGAACAACCAGTGCCGTTCACTAATAACATTTTTTTATGGGAATGACTGTTAATACCGATTAATTATAATTTCATGTACAATAAGAACTGCCTGCATAAAAGAATTATCATACAGCCAAATGTTTACTTTCCCATCACTATGTTGAGAACTATGTGGTCCTGGCTATCTGTGGTTTCTTCATCTACAACATAAATTTTCTTGCCACGAATCTTTCTAAGAACGGTGTCCATATGTTGTTCAAAGACACAGGGCAAATGAATTTGACAAAGACTGCTGTCATTTTCTGGCAATGCGTCTCCTTCTTTACAATCTATACTAATAAAAGGCAAAGCCCTCACTCACTCACCACTCACCCACTCACCCACTCACTCACTCACTCACTCACTCACTCACCAACCAACCATGTGGGTGGAAGGCTGAAATTTGGCAGGCTCATTCCTTACAGCTTCCTTACAAAAGTTGGGCAGGTTTTATATCGAAATTCTACGCATAATGGTCATAACTGGAAGCAGTTTTTCTCCATTTACTGTAATGGAGATGAGCTTCAACGCCGTGGGGCGGAGTTTCGTGACATCATCACGCCTCCCACGTAATCACGCAGTACATAGAAAACCAGGAAGACCTAAAAAAAGCGCTGAAGAAAACATGCATTATATAATTGAGAAGGCAGCGAAACAATAAGAAAGCGAAAGTGACATATACAACCATATTCATGACTTCTGCTACTCGAAACAAAGCACGATGTAAACCTACACTTTAAATTAAGTTCATAGACAGGCTGCCGCTGGCGCTTGTAATTTAGTGCCTGCCCATATAAGGCCGTCCGTCAGCGGCAATCCAATAGCAAACTCCCACTAAATATTCACGGGTTAAGGACTGTGCTTATGCAGAGGAAGATGAGATGGTCAGGGTGGTGTTTGGTACAAACTCAGCGAAACTGCGAGAGAAAGTTTTAAGTGCCAGGACTAAGGTAACATTAAATACAGCCATGGACATAGCACGAGATGGCACCAGCACAGCTGGGAACCTTCGATGCATGTACACCGAGTGCCTCACGGAACTGACGAGTGCACAGATAAAAGCAACAGTTCCAAAGAGCGCTGAACAAAACCAATTACACAATTGAAAAGGCAGCAAAAATATGAAGCGTCTGATACATACAAGCATATTCATAAATCCAAAACAAAGCACACGTTGGAAAAGTCAATGTCCCGCTAAAGGAAGACAGTGTAAAAAACCGTGCATGCAGTGTGTCAGGTCTCAGATAAAGAAGAAGACGAGCTGTTTATTGATGCAGTAAGAAATATATCGATGAATGAAACCTGTCATCTTTACAACGATTGACAAACACGGAATGTAACTTGAACACAACACATCCTACAAATACGAACCTGATTGAAAGAAATAATGATAATCAAATCCTTGATGACAGCAACACTCAGTAACACTCACAAAACAAATACTGTATATTGACAGTCATGTTACGCTATTTTTAAAATGTTCCCTTTTCTTTTCATAGCTTTTTAACACACTACTTTCTGCGATACGCTATATATATATATATATATATATATATATATATATATATATATATATATATATATATATATATATATATATACCCGATCTACATACTCGAATAATGGATACTTTATTCGCCATCAATGATTGTTTTGGTAAAGCCATACTCAGTGTATTCATTAGATGAACGGTAAAAAAGTAAGAGCGAGGGAAGGATGACTTATTGAGGCATGCAGGCTGTAGTGCGTCAACTCTATCTGAATTGCGCGATCACATTTGAAAAATATATCTTTTCAAGTTCTATTTAGTCCATATGTGTCAAACTCAAGGGCGCGGGCCACATCCGCCCGGCGTAATTATATCCGCCCGCGAGATCATTTTATATACTGTATTATTGTTATTAAAGCCGGGTATATGAAGCGCTGGTAACACAATAAACTACAGATCCCATAATGCAGCGCTTCAGCTGCCTTGCCTAACACTTACCGAGTTAATCAAGTTATTGCGAAGCTAGCTCACACGATGCTGAAGAGAAAAGTTGATTCTGAAAATAGAGCCTTTAAAAACCGATGGGAGGCTGAGTATATGTTTACTAAACCCGTGTGTCTCATTTGTGGAGCTAATGTGGCTGTAATTACAGAATTTAATCTAAGACGGCACTATGAGACAAAACATCAGGTTAACCTGAATGCAATGCAGAAGATACAGAAAGCAGCATAATTAAATAAGAATCTGACACTTCAGCGGACGCTTTAACCCGTGCACAATCACAAAGTGATTTCAAGTGAAGCTGCTTTTATGGGAGACACAAATGCACCAGTGCACCTTGCCTCACTTTCCCTGTTGCCAAGTAATGTTAAACCAAGTCGTCACTACGGTGTTCCCAACACGCACTTTGCTGATAAACTGAGCGCACTGAGTTTGCACGGCGCTTTGGTGACTTTGAAGAACAAAAAGTCCGTCTACATGCGGCTCGAACCTTGTGCATGTTTGGTAGCACATATCTGTGTGAGAAGCTCTTCTCAGTGATAAAGACTAACAAAACAGCACACAGGAGTCGCCTCACTGATGAGCACCTGCAATCCATCCTGAGAATCTCCACAACACAGAACCTCACACCAAACATAAACGAACCTGTGGCCAAAAAGATGCCAGGCGTCCAGCTCTAAAATGACATATGAGCAAAGACAACTGAATGATTTGATTTGTTATTGCTGAAAGGAACACATTTTATTTATATTTCCAGGTTTTGTTATGCAGCATGTTCATATTTGAATTTGTATAATTTTGACAGGATATATTTTTATGGAGAGCAAAATCTTTTGGGATATTTAAAATCTAAGTTTATTTTTATATAAAATTACATAAGAGTAAAGAAATGTGAATGTTTGTTCTTTTAACGCTTACTTTATTTCTAACTTGTATAATTTAGACAGGATACATTTTTATGGAGAGCAAAATATTATAAGTTGTTTAAGGTTTGAGTTGATTTATTCACGAATAATATTCCTGTCTGTTTTTACCATTCCTACCAAAGATATTTCTGTCGACTAAATAAAAATTCCTTCTATTTAAAATTTAAATAGAACTTGAACAAATACGATAGTTCATAATATCCACGCAGACTTGCACGTAAGAGCGGAGTTATCCGTTTTAACAAGCAGCGTATTGCACTGATCTGAAATAGCTGTGTGTGTATATATGTAGATATGTATGTATATGTATATATATGTTTATATATGTGTGTGTGTATGTATGTATGTATATATATATGTATTTGTGTGTGTATGTATGTATATATATATGTATTTGTGTGTGTATGTATGTGTGTATGTATTTATGTGTGTGTGTATATGTATGTGTATATATGTAGATATATATATGTATATATATATATGTGTATATGTATATATATATATATATATATATATATATATATATATATATATGTTTATGTATGTGTGTGTAAATATATATATATATATATATATATATATATATATGACAACAACACTCATCACTCACAACAGTGACAAAACAATTACATTGACAATCATGTTACGTTATTTTCAAAATGTTTCCTTTTCTTTTTCATTGCTTCTTTAACACTACTTCTCCTCTGCGAAGCGCGGGTATTTTGCTAGTGCTTAATAAAGAAAGGATGCATCTTCGTAATTTTTTCGAGCAGTATGTCTGACTCACATGGACACAAACTGGTGTCTTGCATCTGACGATTTTGTTATTTCCTCTGTTGTTACCTGAAGGGGAATACTTTTTGATCTTGTTTTCTCCTTGTTCTTTACATGGGTTTTAGATTTGACATGGTCATTGCAAGTATCTTTTAATTTCCGGTCTATGATATGGTGGCAAAACGTGCAGAAAAGTTGTTGTCCAGCTTTGTAAAAATCGGGATATTGTTGTGCCGTTAGTTTTACAGTTAAACTCATGTTTCTTAACTATTTTTCTACCTAGTTAGGGTATCTGATTCTTGTGCAGCTAGCTAATTCACATGTCTTTAACAAGAAAACATACAAGAAATACACGAAGAAACAGGTAGAGCCACGACTGAATTTCTATGAAGAATTGTGCTGTCTTGAAAAACAACAAACTAGAAAATTAGTATCTGAATGATAGAACTACAGATTGATACTTTATTAAATTCCAGCAGCAGCATACTGATAAAAACAATATTAATTAAAGAGTGATAAAAATGCAGTACAAGATAAAAAATGCAAGGTGGAGAGTGCAAGGCAGATATAACAGTCAATAACATTGTATAATGTTCGCGTTTACCCCCCCAGGTGGAACTGAAGAGTCGCATAGTGTGGGGGAGAAACAAATTCCTCCGTCTGTCAGTGGAGCAAGACAGTGACAGTAGTCTGTCGCTGAAGCTGCTCCTCTGTGTGGAGATGATACTATTCAGTGGATGTAGTGGATTCTCCATGATTGACAGGAGCCTGCTCAGCGCCCATCGCTCTGCCACAGATGTCAAACTGTCCAGCTCCGTGCCTACAGTAGAGCCTGCCTTCCTCACTAGTTTGTCCAGGCGTGAGGCATCCTTCTTCTTTATGCTGCCTCCCCAGCACACCACCGCGTAGAAGAGGGTGCTCACCACAACCGTCTGATAGAACATCTGCAGCATCTTATTGCAGATGTTGAAGGACACTAACCTTCTAAGGAAGTATAGTCTGCTCTGTCCTCTCTTGCACAGAGCATCAGTATTGGCAGTCCAGCCCAATTTATCATCCAGCTGCACTCCCAGGTATTTATAGGTCTGCACCCTCTGTACACAGTCACATCTGATGATCATGGGGTCCATGAGGGGCCTGGGCCTCGGCCTCCTAAAATTCACCACCAACTCTTTGGTTTTGCTGGTGTTCAGTTGTAGGTGGTTTGAGTTGCACCATTTAACAAAGTCCTTGATTAGGTTCCTATACTCCTCCTCCTGCCCACTCCTGATGCAGCCCACGATCGTTTAATTTATTGGGAAGTTTTGTAACAGCCACCCCTTCAGTCTCTAAATTCCATTTCCGTTTTTAAATCTAAAATCCATTTTTATACGTTAATTCTGTGCTTCCGTCCATGTTTTCTGCATCACGGAAATCATAGGGCCCTAAAAGTGCTAAGTTTTCTTTTGCTTTTCTGCCTTGTTTTTTTTTTAGGGGATAAAAACTGAGTCTAGCTCCTGATCGTAGCTGCTCCCATTTGCTTTTCTTAGCGAAGAGTGAGATGGAGGTTTGTCTTGCGCACAATATTGAACTTTGACCACAGGCTACCCAATCTACATCAATGCAAGTGTTATTGATTCAAAAAGAACAGCAACACAATTAAATATAATTTTTAGACGGAGCTCCATGGTGTTTTTAGAACATGCCCAGCGGGTAACTCACATGGCTACCTCTGTTTTACGAGTCTAATATTGCCAAAAAAACCTTGTTTGATTCCTACACAGCATTGATACTTTTTGCAGTCTTTAGATTGAAACTTTTAGAACTTGCAATTTAGTTACTATTATAGCTTAAACTCCTGGCACATAAAAAGTTTCAAACTAAATTTTAATTACCCTACACATTCACTCATTCATTAATTAGTTCATTCATTCATTCATTTTCTACTGCTTATCTGAAGTTGGGTTGGGGTGCAATAATCTTAGCAGCGAGGCCCAAATGTCCTTTTCCCCAGTCACACTTTCCAATTCATACTTTGGGGTTCCAAGGTGTTCCAGGCCATCTGGGTCTTCTCTGGGATGTTCTCCCCCAGCTTGAAGGCATTCATATCAGATGCCTGCACATCTTTTTTTGATGCAGAGGGTCAGTGGCTGTACTCTAAGTCTCTCCCGAATGTCGGCATTTTTCACCCTATATCTAAGGGAGAGCCCAGCCACCCAACAGAGAAAGCTCATTTCAGCCGCTCATACCCGCAAACTCATTCTTTCTGTCAGTACCCAACTGTCTTAGCTGGAAAAAAATGTACTGTGAAACAAATGTGTTAAAGAAAACTAACTCAATTGCTTCATAGGAAAATTTTAAATTAACCAGGATTTTTTTTTTATAGTGATGGCTTTTGTCTTTCACATCTACTTTCTCCCAGCAATTTAAAAAAAAAAAACTGCTATTTTATCTTCCACACTATAAAATGTATCTTATACCTAACAATATTTATTGGCAAAAGACACAGAGATCCTTTCTAACACTGAACTTCAGGAGCTTTTGATCTTTACCTTTGCTTTTACATATTAAGTTGTCACATGCTGCATTTGTCTGCTGTGTTTTAGAGACCTGGGGCCTCATGTATAAACGGTGCGTACGCACAGAAATGTTGCGTAAGAACTTTTCCACGTTCAAATCGCGATGTATAAAACCTACACTTGGCGTAAAGCCCCGCACTTTTCCACGGTACCTCATGCCTTGTCAGACGCAAGTTCTCCGCCGGTTTTGCAAACTGGCGCACCCAGCGTCAAAGCAATGGTACTGTTCTTGTGTGATTTACTCATTATTTTCATGACGCGGCTTTATAAATACACAGGAATAACCGCATATTGTTTATTAGTGTAATGCATCTGATTGTAATTAACTTGTAACAATATAATGGTCCAGGGAACAGCCATAGTATTCCAAATACCATAACTGCTTTAGCGTTGTTACTCTCACTTCTTCTTCTTCTTCTTCTTTCAGCTCCTCCCATTAGGAGTTGCCACAGCGGATCATCTTTTTCCATATTACTCTCACTGCACACTCGGAGTATTTATATCACTGTATCTGAGTGTGAATCACAGCAGCAGCTGATCGGAAAGAGAATTATCGGTATACAGCTTTAAGGACACGCTACCTCAGCCACTGCAAAATGTTTTAAAGCCTTTCCTGTATGGACCTCGCGGTTCAGAAACAGTTTAATCCCAAGAACTTTAAATGCACTCAATCAATTGCACCTTGTAGAACGGTTTGTACTTATAAGTACAATCACCCCACTGTAAACTTGCACTACAGTTATAATATCTCACAACCTGAGCCACTTTATAAAGCGCGTATTTACATATGATGACGATATCATTTTTAAGGTGAAATGCAGCAAAATATGTTTGTTAAATTATACACATAAAACTTTAACTTCATTTAAATAATCTATATTCTTCACTGGGAGTGTCTTTAAGGATAGAATAATTAAACATGTACTACGAAGATATTTCAATGTTCTTTAAACGCTTTTGAAGAATCGGCGCTAAGCTTACAGATGGCTTAACTTCTATTACAGAGCTGATTGTGTGGCGATCGGTTACTTGGGGAAAGAAAAGCAAGGACTCTTGGGGCGGCCATGCCAATATATATTGAATATAAAACAGAAAGAGAAAATAACAACACAGCTAAAAACGCAGCGACAAATTTCGACAAAAGATAAAGCTTGTCATGAGCACGAGGCTCATGAAACACATGTTTAATAATGTGCTTTAGCTCCTATCATCATGAAAATGACATCACGTATACATCTCAGTATTTTAGTTATTCAGAGAGCTGTAATATCACAAATGTAATGGACTCTGTGTCCAGTTGGAGGAAGAGAGCCAGTTTAAGAAGCAAGTAGTGATTCACACACACAGATCACATACGAGTAGAAGATCAAATACAAAACAAAGCATTTAACGTGCTACTTTAATTACGATGTAATTTTGAGAAACTGGTTAATTAAACGATTTTAAGATGAAGTTTATAATGTTCTACTAAATGACAAAATAAACTACGTGATTAAAGTGGAAAATTCGAGATTAAAGTTGACATTTCGTGCTTTTTCCCCACCGTGTGCCTTTTTCTCTGTACCCTAATAAGCTTTCATATGACACTCAGACAGGGGGCTTACAACTCGGCTTTTCACGGCGACTTTGATATGTGACTTCTTTTTATTTCCGCACTGTGCGATTTGTGAATGTGAGCTTTCAAGTTTCTCCAACACGCTATGTCACTCGATCAACTTCCTTTTGTTGATTATACCACGGTTTATTTGAACAAATAGTATGTTTTTCCTTTGCCTCCACTTGGTATTCGCTGAAATTCTTATATTTTCCCCGTGCTTTTCCCATTGTCTTTTCACAGAAGGCTGCGCTTAAGGGCGATTTATATTGATTTGCATATTCAAATAGGCGTAATTCTGGGAGGATTTGGGGCGTTACAAAATGCGCGTGCACAAGCGTTAGTTTTCACGCTGATCGGGATTTATGTAACGAAAGAACGTGGAAGTTGGAGTACGCAAAGATTCCTGCATCTGGATTTTTCTGTGCGTAAGCACATTTCGGCTTTTGTGCTTACGCCATGTTATAGTGCGAGTTCTACGCACGGCGTTATACATGAGGCCCCTGGTATCTGATTGAAAGGACGTATATTTAAATTAACTTTATAGTGTCACTTGCTTAAAATGGTTTGCACATGCTTATACATGTAAGCATTTTTCTAGAGTTTGAGAATACTGTGGATAATACTTCAGATAATTTGTGTGGGAAAATATTTTAGATGTTTTATTTCACAATATGATTAACTGATGGCATTGAGCTGTGTAAATATCTCTTCTCTGTTGTCATCTTCATTATGTAATAAAGTGTGTTTTATGACTATTTGTTCATTTATTTAAGAATCCTCCATTTTTATGTGAAAGTCTTCTTTTTTTAATTCATTTCTTGTGTATTGTCTTTGTGTCAAAATGTCACTTTGTCTAACATTTGAGCAGCTGTGCTTTTAGTCATTATTCCGAGTTACCTGTTTTGTCATCTACAAGATTGAAAATTAAAGTAACAACATTTACACAGGAATGCATTGGTCATTTACAACTTGTCCCTCCAAGGTTCTATTAGACAGCCCAGGTTAGATGCACTGTACTTTCAGTAGGGGAGTTTTCCTGATTTGTCCCACAAGCCTATTAAATATCTTCATTGTAAACCTGCTAAATATACATACAGTACAGGTGCCGGTGATAACACGTGTGTACTAGGGTTAGTTATTTTTGTCTTTTAGCCAACTTGTGTAAAATACACACTACATAGATTTTTGACACAATGGTGTATAAATCTTTCAACTAGTATATTATAAAATATAGAGAACCATAGACACTTGGAATAAACTACCAAGTATAGCGGGTTGGACAATGAATGACTGACTGACTACAGACAGTTAGACTGTAGGGACTTCCAAATAATGTATTATTATGCAAGAAATATATTATGCTGCTGTCTTATTCCTCATTTGAATCCTCAAAGATAAAGTGAATTCAGCAAATGGTGGTAAAACAAACTGAAGAACAGCAATAAAATCTCAGAAGGGCATTCTGCATTGGAAATCTTGAAGCACTTATTTTCATGATGACGCATGAAGGGAATAAGTATGAAGCAGTGTGTCTGCTTCAGCCAACTGACAGGCCAGTCTGTAACTGCCTTAACAACCCATTGGATGGGATACTTGGACCAGTTAGCTATTAGTTAAATGAAAGTGTTCTGTATGTTTTTTTTTTCTTTTTCTTAATGCTCAGGAGATTTATGGATTTAACAATGGTCAGAAAGAAATGTAGCATCATTAGCACAGTTTTATATAGGATAGGACAAGACTCTGTCTTCAACAGGTACAGGAAGCAATGCTTCTAGGAATACATTTGTATTTTGTTTATTATCAGCCTTAACTTAAGCTGAAAGTGGCAAAGGGCTGCTTTTTGCTGTCATAGCAACACCCCCTCTGTGATAACTAATTGATAGATAAGAAGGTTTACAACAGCTCCACTGGGCTCCAGCTTTGCAAACCGTTTTTGACATATGTAAGTAGAAAAATAATTTCAGTAATCATCATACTTTATAGAGCAGAAATAGTAGCTGGAAGTTTCTTAAAAGAGCTGCATTGCATTGCTGTTTTTATTAGAGTACTTTTTAATGCTTTTAGGTCTGTTTAAATAGTCAAGAAGAGTGTGAAGTTCTAAATGATTGTGTATATATATTAATAGTGCATTTGTTTTTTTACAATTACTTTGTATTAACAGGTATCTTGCACTTTGCAGTCTTGTGTTGATTTTGCATTGCCACTTGATCATTAGTGTATTTCAGGTTTGTTATCATTCATAGTTTTCTAGTAAGATCTAATTTTATGCAGCATTTCATTTAAAACAAACTTGAATCCATTGTCCTCATTCTCTAAAGCTTCAGAATTTCCATGCTATTAAACTTGTTGTCATGGCTTTAACACCTAAATTGTAAAGGTCAAGTTGGATTAGAAATTTAAAATCTTAACTAGCTCTTACACTTTAAAAATGGTTGGGAAAAATGTTGATATCATAATTGCCCATTTTACATTCTGCCCTGGTTGTTACTAATGTGGATTTAAGTGTGCATAATATGAAAACATCTGCTTAGTAAGAAGAGCGTTGGCGTGAAAATTAGATCACATGACACACAAACCTGCACAGAACATATATTTATCTTTTGCACACGGGCAGACATTTGATACTGTATATCAAAAATGCATTAACAGTTGTTATTTACAATTAATTTTAAAAATTTGATCTTTGTATACACAATGTATGCTTTTGTCAGTCCTAGCTCAATTTTTTTTGTTGTTCCATGTGTACTTTGTGTCTCTGTACATGAAAAGATTTTTTGGTTAACAGTGTGCAACTCTCCTCACTGCTTTTCTATCTTGATTACATTTTATCACTGTAGTTGATATATTGCTGCACTTACATGCAGCAGAGACCTTTACAGACCTCTTAACTGTTCAAAATAACTGCTCTCAGGGTTTCAAGTAATCCTAATGGTGGTTTGATTAGATTTATTTGTCCTCTTCTCAACTTTATGGCCTTCATTTTGAACCTTAAAATAGAACCAAATCCAATTTAGTAACTTAAAATTATATGCCTGTATTTATCTTCTTTCTGTTTTTTTTTTCCTTTGTTCTCTGTTGATACAAATAATTTTTATACTCTCTTCATTTGACTTCTTCTTTTTTGTACTTTGTAAAATATCAATGTTGCTATTATTATTGTAGGTCTATAGGAGCCCCATATTATAAAAGTGAATCTTGGGTAGGCTCAGATCAGTACTTAACTGCAAAATGTGATGCAGCTGGGTCACTATACCATACGTAGGTAGTGGAAGAGCCATCGTACCCTAGTGTTGAGGAACATTACTTTTGAAAAGTAAACTTTTTGCATTACTGTCTGCTTACAAAAAAGTAACTAAATATATAGTTATTTATTGTAGCTGTAATGTCTTAGAAACAGTGTGTTACCTTTTTTTTCTTTTATTTGGAAAAACTGCACATTTCACTGGCTAGTATTTGCTGTTAAATTCTAAGCCCACGTATGAATTTCATGAAACTGACCAGAAATAGAGCTAAATCTTATATTTTTTTTGTATTTTATAACCGTGTTTAGTCCATTATGTGCTACGAAGTAAGTAACATCTGTCAACCTTATCCATTCCCACCCTGAGCCCTGAAGCTTTATGATATGAACACTAGTCAATGCATCATCAGATCTTACTGTTTCAAAATATCTATAGCACATAACTGGATTAAAGGTAAAGTGACACTTTATTTTTAGGTTCCTATTTCTGGATTTCACACACCATAATCTTTTCTGATTGACTATTCAATTAAACCCTGCAAAGGACCAGCACACGTACTCTCTTTATACCCAATGGTGTTGCTATAATCGCTGCCTCACAGTGGTCCTAAACTGAGCCAATGAAATTTACCCATCCGCATATGCCGGATTAAATGTACATCTGTAAGTGATTCCACTCCATTGGGCTCTTGTGCAAGGATCTTAACCTGCAATAGCTCCGTCCTGGGTATGATGTTAACCCGCAGCCATCCCTGCAATTGGGTCTTCCAACTGGGAGGGAAAACTTGAGGATTGGTGACAGAACTGGCGCTCCGGCTACCGTTAAAAAAACTTGCACTATCCCACTCCATTCAAACTAGTGTGGTGCTGAGGTGTCACCGATTGCACGTCTGTGCTTGGGTCCTAATCTAGGATCCTAAGGTGGTTTGACATGTGGTGGGTGTGACAATGCGCTGTATCAGTGCATACTCCTAACCTATAACTGTTTAGTTCTTTACACTTGATGGAACACTACTCGCGTGCTTAACCCCTTCCTCAGTAGTTGTCTCCAGATGGCCATATCACATGAATGCAGAATGTTACCATTGATATTGGTAACAATATTAGCAGTGATTTTTTTTTTTTTTCTTCTTCTGAAGTTGCAGGAATAAGGTTTGGTATTTGCACAGTAATACATCTTTTTTGTTTCTTTTGTGTTTTTTAAAGGTTACACAGGTATTTATTACTTCAGTAAAATAAGCCTTACAAATAGATTACTCATTACAGTAAAAAGTAATCTGATAACATAACACGTTCCCTTTAACACATTACCCCCTACAGTGGTATACAAGTATACACAGGTAGATATAGAGTCAGGCACAGTGGAGCTTCCAGGTGTTGCTTTGTATCAATTTCTGCACTTCTTTAATTTGCTTTATTACCCTGACATTTCATGTATTACATTTTATAAACACTTGCATCTTAATATTATAAAGTATATGGGGATTGATTTGTTTTCGATCCTATTTTTGTAAAAATTGATTTATTTGTATGAAATGTTGTGGTTTTTTTTTGTATTTAAACAGTGTGTGCTCTAGATACTTAACTGGCACTCACGTATGACAGTAATAAAGTCAGCAACTGCCATGTATTGAAAAGAAAGTGCACATGATTGCATATAACATCTGATCTTATGTTTTGATTGAGTGCAGAATGCTGCTGACTTTTTATTCAAACATCATTTACATTTAATTTTTGTTAATCTTCAGCAAGGCTTAGTCTGTCTGTGGTGGTTATCGTAGCTCCTGTGACAGAGATAAGAAGAGTCATGTAACAGAATACTTGGACCTCTGCTGGTTTCCTACATTCCTTCCAGTTATCTGCCAAAGAAAAGGATGGGAGGGAGAGAGTGACATGCTGCTTTTGGGTTATTGCCACATCTTGAATTAGGCAAGTAAATGTTTATATGAAGGTTTTGCTTGCCACAAAACCAAACAGGATTCCACTAAGGATTTATTGATGGACTTGTTAAATAAGTAGAGTGCTGACAAAGCAACATCTTACAACATTGTGAAAGAGAAATGTAAGGAATCTGAGTTGCCATGAAGGTTTATGTAAATCAGATTTCTTAAAAGCACACAGGTGTTTAAGTTGTAAAACTTAACGGATATCTGATCTGGTCGTAGAGTAAATAAAATGGGCTAAATACATCTGATATACTGACTGCTGTTCATTCATTCACTAAGTGAAGTTGCGTTTTCACCTCGCCTGTGGTTTCTTTGCTTGTAACACATCCCTCCAGAAAGTCAGCAGTTGGCTTCTTGTGGACCTTAAAGGTACGGAATATGGTCTGTACTAGTGTTGTCATTCTCTTGATTTACAGTACTTCTAAATCTTGAGGGGAAAAAAAGAAAAACAAAATACAGTCTCGTCTGAAGAATGCTTTAAAACTCATGTTTTGCCCGCTGAACTTAAAGCAGTCGTAATACTCATAAATATTTCATTATGGTAAAATTAGTTTCTTTCAGCAGTACTGACTTGAATAAGTATTTTTTATTGATTGGATGCCCTGTTGTTCTGTGTCTCATTCATTGTAATGTGAGTCATAAAATAAATAAAATAGAAATAGTTTTTTGAATGCTAAAATAAGTGTGAACAAATCTCTCAAAGACTGTTTTCTCATGTGCAGCATAGATGCACAGTCGTAATATTTTTGTTTTGATAGGGCAAGGGATATTCCTGGCATAAGTGAGCTGAGTAAATGTCTTGGCGCGACAGTTAATGTGCCTCCAGCAAACACAGGGAACAGGGTTGGGGCCCAAAAGGAATAGAAATGACCCTAAAGTGTACAGAATCGGCCATTATCCAGTGGTTCATTCTGTTGAAAATTTGTTTTGAACTTGATGTTATGGTTATGCATAGCATGACTATTGCAAGCAGTTTAATGTAAAATATTTTCCGGATCTTGAACAGCTTCCATAAGCTTTGCTTTGCTCTTCTAATAAGGACAAAAAATGTAATACAATGTGGTCATTAGCTGAAAATAAACACTTCTGGTAAAATTATTTTGCAGTCTCCTGAATATTCCCATTATAAGCAATAGGAGTGTGTATGGTGGCATGCAAATAGAGCTAAAATGTCTAAAAGTGTGTTTTACATGTAGGCTGGAAAACTTCACAGATCTGTTAGTGTTTTCTGGTTAGACCACAGAAAGAGTACTGATAATCAGGATGACAAATATGGATTCCTATAAATTAATACTTGTAGAAAAACAGTACTAAAGTACACTTCTAGATTTCATTTTCAGAACAGGATTAAGCAAGCTTTTTGCTACAAGTGACAGTGATGAACTTCTTTCTGCCTGGGTGGACTTGTGCCTGTCAAAATAAATTTGAAGTACATCTTTTATAGCAATCTTTGTATACATGAAACAATTTTTTTTCGTAACAAATATCAACTAGATTACAGTATGCTAAAACAGAAGACAGATTTAATTAGATATGCAGGAACTGAAGATTTGTTTATTAATGTAAAACTTTGTTTTCTTCAGTGGGTTTCAGTTGAGTTTTTAGATGTTAATTCTTTGTACTACTTGTTAATTTTGAAGCTACCTGCTTCTGTCTGGGCCTTAGGTTAACACTATGCTTAACCTGGCTACTTTAAGACCACCTTCTTATGTGGAGCAGTGAGGTCAGCCTTCTGCCCTACACTTAGCAAAACTTTGCTCTTTGGGTGTCTGGTCACAATATTAATTAGTTTATGTATATGTTTTGATGTGTAGATTGCAAATTTATCTTGTTTGATGTTTGTGCTCAGTTACTTTACTAGTATTTTCCCCTCTAACTACTTTTAATGTAGAGAACTTGGTTGGCATTTAGAAAATATTTTCTCTCTGCTTGCAATGCCCCATTGCTGCCTAGATTGTTGTACTTTTGTTATTTCTAATTATGCAAAAACTATGCCTTTCTCTGTATCACAAATTAGTTTTTCTGTCTTGCTGTGAATGATTACATCAAAGTCTTCTGAGCTGGCATCACGCCTGATAATGAATTTGAGATTACAAGACATGCTGAATGGCTTACTTCACTGACCTTGCTTTTATTGAGTTGTACAGAACATTAGTGCATACTTTTGTGTTAACAATAACTGTTGGAGTATTTATGATTTATTTTTGGGGCAGGCTGGGAATTTGTCACTTTAAGTTAATTGTCGTGTGCCCTCTATCCAGCAGATTAGACACATTATATTCAGAATGTTATTGCAGAAATGTCTAATCTTTGCACCATTTCATTGGGTTTCATTTGGGATTTTAATTTAATGATACAGTTGAATATAGTCTGAATCTTCAATTTCAATTTTACTTGAATATTTAGTTTTATTAAAGTCTAAAGTGATCAGTGGTTAAATAGTTCTGAAATGGTTAGTATTAAAGAGAAAGTAATTAGAATTATGCAACAATATATTAATCCCTTTACTAAGATATTTAGTGAATTAAACACTGTCAAATACAAGAATGCTGTTCAGTAATTTAATAAATTTTTGGGAAAATAGTTTATGAATTATAATAGATAAATTACGTTTGGCGTACATTGCATAAAAGTTCAGTAATGCACTGGTAGCAATGCCTGCTGCTGCTGTAGTTCATATTTTGTATGTGCTCCAAGTCTTTTTATATCTCGTTTCAATTGCAATGACCACATTAAAGTTTTTGGCATTATGAATTTCCAAAAACTATGTTAGAAGTTGGCTACACAAACCTCATTGCTGTTGCCAAATGCTCCGAGATATCCCTAAGGAGCAGATTCTTAGTTGACCATAAAAGTAGACTGGTTTTCAGAACCAGTTCAAAGAGGACTTCTTTAGAAGGGATCTTTATTTTGGAGGGTTATGTTAAGTTTATATCGTACTCATTAACAAAAGGTCTAAATTACGATCTTAAGCACCACATGGTTATCTATTATATAATGAAACACTAAGGTGAGCAATCTGATTTGTCAATTTGGCTTTAACACAGAGGAAGGAATAAAGGTGTAGGATGCATACTTAGAGTCACCTTTAACCCTCCTAGTGTTAGACCCGTGTGTAACTTTGGCAGTGAAAATAGTGCTAAAAGTGTTAGCCCTAAGGGCCAGTTTATACTTAACGCTCTGAACGTGTACGCGCCCGCATCATGGCTGCCACACGTTTCCAGCGTTCATTTCACACGTCCTCTGAGCTGGTCCACAGAAATTAACGACGCTGCGGCGCGAAGTTGCAGTACCAGCAAAAAGTCGGGGGGCGCAGTGTGCTAAAAGTTGCAACGTGACGTCAAAGTCTCTGTTTACTATCTACATGTGACCGAAAGCCTCTATGCAGATCCTAAGGGGATCGATGTGCGTGCCTTGCTGTTTGATGTGGTGAAGCAAAATGCCGACATACAGATGCATTCGTGGTGCTTTTATATTCAAGCATTGCATATTCCCGATCATAATGACACGATACATTTTAAAAGTCTCATATACCATCTTTTGTGGTGTCTTGTTATTTTTGCAACTTCACAACAGCAACATAATGTTTAGCGCTCTATCTGAGCCACTGAAAAAAAAATAAAGGACACGGTGAAAACGTGTATTTTGTGATTATAGTGGAAATTTCCGCTTTAATCTCGAAATGTCCACTTTAACCTCGTAGTTTACTTTATCATTAAAGTAGACCATTGTAAACGTCATTCCAGTTTTTAATCGCTACGAGCTTCTTGGACCTGACAGCAGGGGCAAGCAACAATAGATCACCACACGGAACAAATTAAATGTATGATATTCCAACTCTTTGCACATTTAGAATCTTTAGATTTATCCTTGATATCACTTTCATGATGAAATGCATTAAAGTGTGTATGTTACATTTTACATATAATTTCGTTTAAATAATGAATACTGTTAATTACACAGGTGGGGGGAATAATTACACACATGGGGGTACACGGTGGTGGAGCGATAGCACTGCTGTCTCACAGGGAGTTATGTTGCTGGTATTTCCTGCTTGTATTCCACACTGTGCTCCGGTTTCCTTCCAAAGATATTAAGATTTGGGGATTTGGTGCCGCTAAAATGACGCTAGTGTATGTGAGTGCTTGTATTCACCTTGCGATGACCTGAGGCCTCATCCAGGGATTGTTTCTCACTCGTGCCCAATGCTTGCTGGAATGGACACATCCCTGGATTGATGGATTTAATCAATAAACATCATTTTCAGAGATATTGAGGTAAGGTGTCATCGGAATTTAATAGGTGTTCTAGGCAATTCACAACACAGAGAAGCCAAACATGTTCTTACCGTGATATCTCGCACTGCTACCTGGTGGATTCCTCCAGATTTACGTAAAGTATGCGTGCAAGTATAAACACTACAATGCTTGCATAGCAGGAGCGTCCGCTGCAGCTTGCGTCACGTCGCGTGAAGTATAACTCAAGCCTTAGTGTTGCTCGGACAACTGTATAAGACACATCTCGTGTAAGTATTGAACCTGAGGAGTGCTCAGGTTGTAAAAGCATTAGTTCCAAGCATTGCTTTGGAACAATGTAGGCATGTCTTCATCTATACTAATAAAAGGCAAAGCACTCACTCACTCACTCACTCACTCACTCATCACTAATTCTCCAACTTCCCGTGTAGGTAGAAGGCTGAAATTTGGCAGGTTCATTCCTTACAGCTTACTTACAAAAGTTGGGCAGGTTTCATTTTGAAATTCTATGCGTAATGGTCATAACTGGAACCTATTTTTCTCCATATACTGTAATGGACTTCAGCTTGATGGCCGTGGAGGGCGGAGTTGCGCCTTACATCATCACGCCTCCCACGTAATCACGTGAACTGACGCAGTACGTAGAAAACAAGGACAAGCTCTAAAGCTTATTCATAAGTGCAGCTACTGCGGAAACAAAGTGTGGTGTAAACCGTAAGTTTAAATGAAGTTTATAGACACGCTCATGCTAACGTTTGTTATGCCTTTGACGAATACTTCATTCGTGAGGTACAGCTTTAATGAGAAGACACGAGGTATAAACAAGACTTTGGATCACTTTGTAACGGAGTTGAATTTGCTGTAGCGAGAAACTTTTAACTACAAAAGGTTGCCATTGATTTGATTGCTCTTCTCCTGGACAACTATATGTTGCATTCTCAAGAGTGAGCTTGTGCAGCTTCATCATATTACAACCGGAGTGCAGCCAGAAACTTTTAAGTGCCGGGTCTTAGCTAACATTAAATAAAGCCGTGGACATTGCAACATCACACAAGAGCAGCTCACGTGAACTGCCTGAACACAGTACGAGTGATCACTTCCATGCATCAAACCTGTTAAAAAGACACATTACACAATTGACAAGGTGATGGCTTTGTATGTCGTTCATTTATAAAACAGCGGAGAAGCTGTGTAAAGGCTGTTTCACAAAAAACCAGAGGAGCGTCTTATATGAGCAGGCAGTCGGCATATAATCGTAATAAACGAGCAAAAAATAATGTACAAGCCGTGGATTAAATAAAGGAAATGGGTACCTGAACAGTAAAGTAAGTCTCGAATAGCTACACAATAACTATAAGAATCGTAATAAACGAACAATAAAACAGTACAGAACCACGAAGCAAGGAGAAACGATGGCCTTATATGGCGTTCGTTTATAAAGCAGCGGAGAAGCTGTGTGAATATATATATATATATATGTGTATGTATATATATATATATATATATATATATATATATATATATATATATATATATATATATATATATATATATATATATATATATATATATATATATATATATATATATATATATATATATATATATATATATATATATATATATGTGTATATATATATATATATATATGTGTATATATATATGTGTATATATATATGTGTATATATATATGTGTATATATGTATGTATATATATGTGTGTGTATATATATATGTATATATATATATATATATATATATATATGTATATATATATATATATATATATGTATATATATATATATATGTATATGTATGTATATATATATATATATATATGTATATATATATATATATACTTACATCAGTGAGGCGACAGTCTTTATCACTGAGAAGAGCTTCTCACACAGATATGTGCTACCAAATATGCACAACGTTCGAGCCGCATGTAGACGGACTTTTTTTGTTCTTCAAAGTCACCAAAGTGCCGTGCAAACTCAGTGCGCTCAGTTTATCAGCAAAGTGCGTATTTGGGAACACCGTAGTGACGACTTGGTTTAACATTACTTGGCAACAGGGAAAGTGGGGCAAATTGCACTGTGCATTTGTGTCTCCCATAAAAGCAGCTTCACTTGAAATCACTTTGTGATTGTGCACGGGTAAAACGTCCGCTGAAGTGTCAGATTCTTATTTAATTATGCTGCTTTCTGTATCTTCTGCATTGCATTCAGGTTACCCTGATGTTTTGTCTCATAGTGCCGTCTTAGATTAAATTCTGTAATTACAGCCACATTAGCTCCACAAATGAGACACACGGGTTCAGTAAACATATACTCAGCCTCCCATCGGTTTTAAAGGCTCTATTTTCAGAATCAACTTTTCTCTTCAGCATCGTGTGAGCTAGCTTCGCAATAACTTGCAGCATCATAAGCTAGACTTGATTAACGCGTAAGTGTTCGCAAGGCAGCTGAAGCGCTGCATTATGGGATCTGTAGTTTATTGTGTTACCAGCGCTTCATATACCCGGCCATTAATAACAATAATACAGTATATAAAATGATCTCGGGGCGGATATAATTACACCGGGCGGATGTGGCCCTCGCCCTTGAGTTTGACACATATGGACTAAATAGAACTTGAAAAGATATATTTTTTCAAATGTGATCGCAATTCAGATAGAGTTGACGCAATTCAGATAGAGTTGACGCCAAGCACTACAGCCTGCATGCCTCAATAAGTCATCCTCCCTCGCTCTTACTTTTTACCGCTCATCTAATGAATACACTGAGTATGGCTTTACCAAAACAATCATTGATGGCTAATAAAGTATCCATTATTCGAGTATGTAGATCGGGATATATATATACATATATATATATACCCGTATCAGCGGAGAAGTAGTGTGTTAAAAAAGCTAGAAAAAGAAAAGGGAACATTTTAAAAATAACGTAACATGACTGTCAATATACAGTATTTGTTTTGTGAGTGTTACTGAGTGTTGCTGTCATCAAGGATTTGATTATCATTATTTCTTTCAATCAGGTTCGTATTTGTAGGATGTGTTGTGTTCAAGTTACATTCCGGTTTGTCAATCGCTGTAAAGATGACAGGTTTCATTCATCGATTCGCTTCTTACTGCATCAATAAACAGCTCGCCTTCTTCTTTATCTGAGACCTGACACACTGCATGCACGGGTTTTTTACACTGTCTTCCTTTAGCGGACATTGACTTTTTCCACGTGTGCTTTGTTTCCGCAGTAGCTGGATTTATGAATATGCTTGTATGTATCAGACGCTTCATATTTTTGCTGCCTTTTCAATTGTGTAATTAGTTTTTTGTTCAGCGCTCTTTGGAACTGTTGCTTTTATCTGTGCACGCGCCAGTTCACGGAGCCGTCGCTGTACATGCATCGAAGGTTCCCAGCTGTGCTGGTGCCATCTCGTGCTATGTCCATGGCTGTATTTAATGTTACCTTACTCCTGGCACTTAAAACTTTCTCTCGCAGTTTCGCTGAGTTTGTGTCAAACACCACCCTGACCATCTCATCTTCCTCTGAATAAGCACAGTCCTTCACCCGTGAATATTTAGTGGGAGTTTGCTATTGGATTGCCGCTGACGGACGGCCTTATATGGGCAGGCACTGAATTACAAACGCCAGCGCAGCCTGTCTATGAACTTAATTTAAAGTGTAGGTTTACATCGTGCTTTGTTTCTGAAGTAGCAGAACTCATGAATATGGTTGTATATGTCAATCGCTCGCTTCTTATTGTTTCGCTGCCTTCTCAATTATATAATGCATGTTTTCTTCAGCGCTTTTGAGGTCTTCCTGGTTTTCTATGTACTGCGTGATTACGGGAGGCGTGATGATGTCACACTAAACTCCCCCACGGCGTTCAAGCTCATCTCCATTACAGTAAATGGAGAAAACAGCTTCCAGTTATGACCATTACGTAGAATTTCAATGAAACCTGCCCAACTTTTGTAAGGAAGCTGTAAGGAATGAACCTGCCAAATTTCAGCCTTCCACCCACACGGGAAGTTGGAGAATTAGTGATGAGTGAGTGAGTGAATGAGTGAGGGCTTTGCCTTTTATTAGTATAGATATATGTGTGTAGATATGTATGTATGTATATGTATATATATGTTTATATATGTGTGTGTGTGTGTGTATATATATATATATATATGTGTGTGTGTGTGTGTGTGTGTGTGTGTGTATGTATATATATATATATATGTGTGTATGTATATATGTGTATATATATGTGTGTATATATATATATATATATATATATATATATATATATATATATATATATATATATATATATATATATATGTAAGTGATGAAAGTGATTGCCAGATTTACCTGCATGTGTTTTGGGGCTGAGCACTATACCACAAATTAGATGAGCAAGAGCTTGCCTGGCAGGGAAGAGGAAAAGGGCCAGTTTGGTGCAAGAGAAGAAATTTGGGGAGTGTTTACAAAAGTGTTTTTGTGCGAAAATGGACCAGCTATCCAAAGTAAATGGGCATTATACAGGGTCTCTTTTGAATATAGAGGCAGTTTTGTTATTTTATCATATTGTGTTTTTGTCACTCCTTGTTATTACATTACCCCATGTGCATTTTATTATTTTATAGTAAAAGTTATACTTCTTTCAGTTTTTGTTTGTTATGTATGAGATTCAAATAAGAGAACCTGTAAAAGTTCAAAAAGCAGTGACATATTAATGACAATTTATCAATTTAAGTGTAAAAAGATGCAGTTATACATTTTGTAGGTTGCTATCTACCTATTAAAATGAAGAATGTTTAAAAGGATACAATATGACGTAATTCTGAGCAGTGTTATCACCATGTGGTATGTTAATATAATCTCACAAGACAGAAAGGCCATCCAGATGGTTGTGACATCTGCACAAAAAAAAAAAAAAATAGAATCTAACTTGTCAGATACAGAGATCTATTCCAAATGTCACTAACCGTTATGAACTCTAGCCACCCTGGGCATAAACTGCAGTATTAAAATCAGGCAGGTGTAGTGGCCAAGACATTTTCAATGCCTATGCCCATCTCATAGTGTTATTCTGAACAAGTCACATGACTGGCCTGTGCTTCAGTAATAATACATTAATATCTAAAACATTAATATGCAAGCAGTTATAATGTTAACGGGTGTTGTCCTGAAGAACAGTGTCAGGCAAACATAAAATTAGGTTACATTAAAAATCAGGGAAGCCTTAGTGAAAAGCACATTTTAATGCTTTTTGGTATGAACAGCTGCAACACTATAAAATTTATTAATACTGGCTGGCTGGCAAATATTTTCATTTTTTGCACCAACTTTTTTTTTTTTTTTGGTTTAACAAAATATATATCTGCTGAGATGAGAATTCTAGAACATGTGTTACTCAATAAAAGTAATTCATTGTGCAAAATAAATGTTATCATTGTTTTACCTACAGATGAAATATAGTATTTTAAAATTACATTCTGTTCTCACTGTTTTGCACACTGGATTGTACTTGGACATTCAATTTTTTAATGATCCTGTCCTTGTCCTGTAAGTAAATTATGTTTTATTTTTGTTAAATTTTAAGCATGCAAAAGATGCAGTTTAGTATTTATATTAACATACATAGCCTTGTTTACAGGGTCTTATTAATTTAAACAATGTTGAACACATTTGTTTGGATTGCTAATTGGACATGTCTTGCTGCTGTGCAACAATTTTCTCATCCTCTTTGTTACGTTCTGCTGGGCGTGATTCTTGTGGGTCAGGGTGACATATACAAGAATCAGTTGTTTATAATGGTCTGGAGAAAGTTTGTAGATAGCAGCACTTAATCATGTTAGCCTTTCTATTTGTTTGGGTTTTTTTCCCTGACAATAACAAATGAATAGAAAATAATGTTGGAAAGAGACGGAAACCACTGCAGGGAGTATTTTGGCAGTGATAAACAAGCTGTCTCTTGAATGGAGGTCCAAAGATTTTCTCAAATTGAGTAAATGAGGTAAGTATACAGTTGTTTTGTTTTCCTTGTACATGACATACATCTTTTCAGTGTTTTTTCCTATCTGTTTTTTACATTTCATTAAAATCTGGCATTTGGTAGATACACCAGAAAAGATTTTTTACTGTAATTGGGTCTTTTGTAAATATTTATGTATTATGCCAGCAACAAAGTGTTTTTCTTTTATTGTCAAAACATGCCATAAACACTTAGAAAGTGACATTGTCACAATTAACCACCTTCTGTTGTAATAAATACAATCATATGCAGCACCTTTATTGCTCTGAATTCATGCTGCTATTTAAACAGTAAGATATTTCATAGAATATAAACATATAAATTGAATTATTTCAGATGGTTCAACTAAAAAAAAAAGTTTAAGGATAAAATCTGCTGTTTCAGGAAAAACAGTGGTTTTGTGGTTATCTCCTGACAGTATTGGATGATGTTTAGTGAATTCTTGAACTAAAACAGAGCCAGAATTTTTAGTTTTATTCAAATTCTACTCTAAAATGTCTGTCACATTTCTTATTAAAATGTAATAATAGTATCCATCCATCCTAATTTCAGAATAATTTTTAATAAGCAAGTTTCACAGGTTCCTATATACATTATATATTACAAGCCTAAAAGTGCAATGATTTTATGTCACTTTTTTGTCACACTTTAAATCGGGAATATTTTAAAACCTACATATATATGTTTGCTATCATTCTTTTCAGAATTTATCAGACTTTAATGTGATGTTGTTAGATTTTCAGATTCTTATTCCGTTTTTAAATTATAATTTAAAAAATATCAAGAACTCAAGTCCCATGAGACGAGACTTAACCAAGAGTGCCAAGAGATTTAACCACACCCGGGGCCAGAAATGAAAGACAAAGAGTTATGACAGCTGCTGTACAGGCATTTAAATGTTCAATGCGCTGCATGTGATGCAGATCATGCAGCACGGCAGCAGCAGCAAGCCAGCAGCTGATCGAGCAAAGAGGAGGTAAAAAAAACCCAATTTGTTTACCCCTGGTTTCAACATTCAAGAGGGGGTTTTGGAGGAGTGACCGTGTCTCCTTGGGGTGCGTTCAATCGCCATATGTGTATATAATATAATATTATATTACACATATAATTATGTTTTTTTTTCCAGTGCAAAGGTAGATTCCCATGCGTAATATTCTATCTTGCATGTTTTACCACAGATTAGTGACAATACAATGCCAGTAATAAACAAGTGAATACAACTTAATACACAACAAATTGTAATTTCCACAACATTTGGATTTACTGTAATTTTTATTTCTTTAATAAAGGGTCTAGTAATGGCTATTTTGAAGGAGCCCATGGCCATGACGATCAGTGAGATTAATTGATTACATTCAGTATGGACTGTGCATGGCTAGAGCTAGTTTTGAAGGAGAGGTAGTTGCTATCAATTTAGAAATCAATCAACAAATTTATGCTAGCAACAAAGCAGAAAATCTTGTATGGTGGGAAGTACAAAGGATGCCATTTTATGATCCATCACTTCTATCAGAGGAAGCAGACAGTTCAGTTTGCAGTTTCTTGTATGTCAAAATAAGAGTAAATGGCAAAAGTTAAAATACATGCTATTCAGGAACATAGTGGAGATAAGGTAATGCACATATAAATGAAGTAAATAAATAAGGACTGCAGTAGCTGTTAAGCATCTCATTATTAAAAGAGCCATTTTTGAGTCATTGTGACCATTTTACCAAAAATTAAAATACCTAATTCTTCCTTCAATTATGGAGTTTATTAGGAATGATATATATTATTTACACTTCAGATTTCAGTTTTAAGATCCAGTTTAATTTAAAAGGCCCCATGGTTCATCCAGTGTTTTTTCTTTAATGTTTATTCTGAAGAGAGGGCAAGAAACAATAAAGAAGGAATATGTTAAAACTACAGTACACAACCAATTAATAAAAATAATTATGCACTGATGCAGGGAAGCTTTAAACACTTTATTTTCAGAACTTGCATTTTTAAACTCAATAAATATTAAACCCAGTTAGCTTATCTCTTAGTTTAATCTTTTATCTGAGTCCAAGTCCTTTCACTTGCAGCATAAGGTAGCACCAAGGAAAAGATGCAGCTATCAAATCTGGTAGGGGTAGTAGACTGGTCTATGGTTGTGGTGTCTGGGGAAAAAAGACTGCAAACGATCTTTATTACTGTGTACTTTAGCTTGAGAGCACATAGATATAGTAATCTACTACTAAAATAAACATACTGTAGCAACATGGACATCTGTACAAAATGTAACCTGCTTAGTCTGAAAAGTAAATGCCTTATAAACTATTTTACATAGTAAACATCCCAAAGTCAATTATGTAGCTTTGAAGTAGCTTCCCTTCATTTATAACTGGAATCCTGGTAATTTTCAACTTTTTAGAAGTGAAGAATGCATTATGTAATTGTGATAATTTCCTTTTTTTTTTTTAGTTAGAAAGTACAAACAAAAGATTTACTGTAAAACTTCACTACAGTGGTTTGTTACATAGCCCAAATTAATGACGCTTGCTCTGTGAAATATGATACCCCAGAATTTTTGTGTTTTTGCTGGCAACTTTAACAGATCTGATCACATTGTCTCGTCTTGCTTAGGTCTTACTATCCATTAAGAGTTTATATGGATAACATTAAGCTAATAATAGACCATTGGATGAAATGGAAATTCTAAAGTAATGGGTGAAACACTAAGAAGTACTACATTTCAAACGTTTATTCTACAAAAATGCTACAAAATAAAATAATTTTCATTACAACACAAGAAATGATATACAAAATAGATTTTTTTTCATTGTGTTTTAAAAATGATGTCTTCAAGGTGGAGGCAATCATTAGCAATACACTCTTGGAGACAATTTCTGAACGCTCGCATGACCCGTTCGATTATTTCAAGTGGAATAGTGGAGATTTCGAGGCGAATAGCGTCCTTGAGGGCTTCAAGGTTTTGAGGTCGGTGTGTGTATACCTTCAACTTGAGATAGCCCCACAAGAAGAAATCGCACGGTGCGAGATCAGGTGAAAGTGAAGGCCACCTCACATCGCCGCGCAGGGAGATCAGCTTCTCCCGCAAAACTTGTATGGATCTCCACACAATTTGAACTGTTGCTCCATCCTGTTGAAACCAGGAATCCACCACATTAATTTCTTCCAAAAAGGGTCCAGAGAAGAGCAGCTAGGCTGATTCCAGGGCGACAGGGGATGATTTATGAGGATAGATTAAAAGAGCTGAGGATTTTCAGTTTAAGCAAAAGAAGATTAAGTGATTAAGTGTTTAAAATTATGAAGGGAATTAGTACAGTGGATCAAGACTGTTATTTTAAAATGAATTCATCAAAAACACAGGGACACAGTTGGAAACTTGTTAAAGATAAATTTCACACAAACGTTTGGAAGTTTTTCTTTGCACATAGAATGACTGACACTTGGATTAAGCTACCAAGTAGTGTGGTAGACAGTAAGACTTTAGGGACTTTCAAAACTCGACATGACATTTTTTTGTGGAAGAAATAAGTGGGTAGGACTGGCGAGCTTTGTTGGGCTGAATGGCCTGTTCTTGTCTGGATTGTTCTAATGTTTTAGTTACACACAGTAATTGTGTGTTTACTCTGAACACATTAGCCCATAAGACTGAATGACCACCTCTCACTGTATACTTTTTGCTGTGCGTGAAGTTTGTTTTCACCTTTTGTATAGATTGCAGTTTTGCAATAAAGGTGGAAATGTTTTGTCAGGATTTATCTTGGATTCATTTTCTTTATATCCACTTTATGTAAATTCAATGGGAAAAGCGTTACAATGGTTTTTACAGGCTTGAGGATAATTAGCACACAACCGGCATCAAATTCCTTGGGAAGAAAAGAGAAGAACGCACAGAGTGGAAGAATCAAGTCGCTGATGAAAAGTAGATATAACCTATCCGACAACGTATACAAATAAGATAATAGTAATTTTTCTTATGTTGATACACACCTGGGATTCATTGAGGCTGTAGCCAGAAGGACCAATGCAAGCTGTTCTTTTTGTATAAGAAAAATCTCATGATTTGTATATGTGTCCGCTTTCAAACCAATGTGCGTCAGTCTGGTTCAGTATGTGTGCCAGCACCACATATTTAAAAAAAAAAAAAAAAAAAAAATCTATGTACACATATTTCAAGTACAAATGTGGCACCAACACTGGTTTGCGTTGACAGCATAATTTAGATTGGATGATTTAATGCCACACTGACAGTGCTGCAACAGTCAGAAATTTGGTACGGTTTTCTGTAGAGCATTATTTGTTGCAAGCAATGACAAAATATAACAACTGAAGAAATGGAGAGACAAAAGTAGGAACACATGCAGCCCAAAATTACAATGAGACTATGTGCACTTGTAGATGCATGTAAAACTTCACCCACAACAGCTACTGGAACTACATTCTTACCTCCACAATAGTATCGGGAGTCTGAGATAAAATCCATTACTTCCTCTTTACTTTTGTTGCTTCCAAGTATGCCTGAGAAATGCAGAAAGCACTTTTTCTTAAATTGAAACTTTTGTTGCATTAAAGTAGATGTGTTTGGTAATTTTTAAGGCTTTTGTTTTTATGTTTAGACATAGGAACATGCCAGGTATTTCAAAAAATTTGTTTTTAAAAAATGCTTCACTTTAGAACATAGTTTAATGTTGTAAAATAATATATAATATATCATGGCTATAAAAAAAATAATAATAATTTTAACTTGAAAATGCTGAACTTGTTTGTTAATAAGAAGAAGAGTGGGATAAGCGGTTCCATCATAGGTTCAGAGTAACACAATCAGACTTGCCAACCTTTGATCGCAACACTTTAAAAAGCTTCAGTAAAACCACTAAGAATGAAGAAGTTACAGTCACTGAACTTAATTCTCCATTTTCCATTTCCTTGTGCGAGTGCTTAAAGGCTCAATCTGCTTCTTTCCTGGTAAGTGTTTTTATGAGGTGACAGGTTACTTGATGCTTGCAGAAACTCTACAGAACCTTTCTTGCCTGATGATTAAACTCTGTAACATAGGAAAATTAAACTGCATGTTCATTAATGAATAACTGTTACCACTTGGTGTGGCCTTGCACACACTGACCCTTGTAATGGATTCAAACATAGAGGCTCATATTAAGGGGACTGGGAAGATTTCAAAGGTATAAATAGTAAACAGCTTTCAGCTATTTATTGTCTAAACTTGTGCCCCATCAGATAGATAAATACAGAAAATAAATATGTGCTTAATGTAATTAAAAATAACATCTTAAAATGGCAGAAAAAATGTTAAACCTCAAAATGCAGCTCATAAGGAAGCACTTTGTAGCACTATGCTCAAGGTACTGTCCAGTTGAAAGTGAGAGTCTTAGCCAGCATGATTCTCTCACTGTTCTGTCTCCATGTTGTCCAGGTCACTGCCAGCCTTTCTCATAAACTTACTAAGCCTGTTGGCATATTTGGTTTTCATACTCAGTACTACTGAGTACATAGAGCACATGTTCCACTACAGACCGATAGAACATGCAGAAATATTACATTCTCTTAATGCCTTCTTTTTAATTTAATATTTTGTTATTTTTAAAGTAAATTTATGATCATTGTCTATACCTAATCAATTATCATCCTGACTACAGGAGTTTCCTTTTTGCTGTTCGAAGAACCACAATGTTCATTGCAAGTTATCGCTTGTGATAAGCATTCAAGCCTCCCAACTACGTGGGATTTTTTTTTTTTAAATTTGACACATGTTTGCATGGGTTTTCCTCTCACATTCCAAAAACCTCCCACGTTTTAGATAAATTGACAAATGTAAATTTACCTATGAGTATGCATGTGTGCGCGTACATGTGCCCAGTGACGGACTGAAGTTGTATCCTATGTTTGGCTGCTGCCATATGCCTGATCTTACTTGGTAGGCTTGAGCTTACCAAAGCTTTCAAAGGGAGACTATAGATGTGAAATAGATGGATAGAGAGCTTAGTTGCCTTTTAATTTTGATTGGCTTTCCTCTGTGTTCTTTTTCAGTAAGCATGTTTCTGAATACACTGACGCCAAAATTCTATGTTGCCCTGACGGGAACCTCTTCACTAATATCTGGGCTTATATTGGTAAGTGTGTATATATACCTTGAGTATGTTCTTAAAATGTAAATATGACAATCCTGCCACATTGGTGACTAATTGGATATTATTAATGAAGAACCATATTTTGTTTGTGCTTATGTGGAAAATTTTTATTTGGTTCAATTTACTAACTAAAATAACAGATTTGAATTAATTTGAGTTGTCAGAATAACTTGAAAATCCTGTTCACATTTGTTAAATCTGCAGCCTTCATTTAGTCTTGCATTTAAAATTGAGGAGATTTTAATGTATTCATACTGTGGTTGTGCCTTACTTTCATGACCCCGAGTGACAGAGAGGAAATTTTCCACAAGTTTATCAACAAATAGAGGGATTTTACTAGATTAGGGTGGATTTCTGCATAAGTGGTATAAAGAATGATATGAATATCCTGGGCTGACTGCTTCATCTTAATATGTGCACACACTAAACTTATTCACTGACATTTTTTTTCAGTATCTGAAAAATTAATACTGCTTACAATACTATGCAGTACTAAAAACAAAACACCAATCATTATTATATCTCTGTTAAATGAATTACTGAAAAGCAAGGTAATTCAGGATGCTTTCGTTTATACATAATTTTTTGTTACAATATAGTTTTCAAACCAGGTTTGTCAGAAAAATCCCTTTGTCATGTTTGTGACATTTGCTGTTGTAAGATTGTTACATCAGTATATTGAGGAGACATTAACTGGTTAACAGCTTTTAAGTGTAATGTTTAACAGACAGACAACACCTAATGCTTTAAATTTCTAAGGGTTTCCAAACTTTTTAAACTATAAAGACTGCCTTAGTGAAATTAATCTTGTCAGTCTAACATTATTTCAGAATTCTTATAAAACAGTCTTTGATTTGTTGTTTTCAAGTTATCTTACTTAGGTGGTCACACTTCGCTTTTGTTTATGTCTGTGTATTGATTAGTGATGGGCATTTTAATTTACTGATTTGATTCTTTCCAACTACCCATTTAACTTAATAGATTCATTTAGAATATAGCATAAATATATATACATCACATATACGGGGTGGTCCAGTCCTAATTATGCAGATCCAGATCATCTGGATGACTTTGATTCATGCGAGGACGATTCCAGTTCGGCATGAGTCAGTTCACACACTTCTCAATGGTCCAGGATTTTTCAGTTGATTTTCTATGTAGTAAACTTAAGTTATAGCGTAATGAAAATTGCATAATTAGATCTTGACCACCCTATATATATATGTATATATATATGTGTGTGTGTGTGTGTGTGTGTGTGTGTATGTATATATATGTATATATGTGTGTATAATTATTGCTTGTTAATTTATATTTAATTTTTCTATAAACATGTAATTATAGATAAATATATAATTGACTATATATTAAACATAATAATTCATTGTCCTGTTTCAGTACACAAAGCATGATAACACATTTTAGTTACATAATTAAAATAAGGTGTTTCATTATAGAATCGCAAGTAAATGAGAATTGTGCAACTCACAATGATTCGTTCACAAATTATATGAACAGGAATTATTAGGCTGATTCTTAGGTAGAGACTTATTTATGAATTAAATGAGACAAGACTTGTGAGTCGGGTAGTTCTTAAGCATACACTTAGAACATCTACCAGCTGCAGTGAAATGAAAGGCAAGGAAGACATCATGCAGGACAGACACTTGTCCTTTAACACTTCCAATGAGCTCTACTGAACCTATTTGTTTGTTTTTGCAAAATAAATCATATTATTCATGGAAAAGAGTCATTCGGAAAGAATGAATCACCCTCAAATTTCACATTGCTAATATTAATTCAGAATTAGTCACTGAATTAGACTGACTGAAAATGTGAGAATTGCGTGTACCTGGAAATAGCATCACATTTGCTCCGGTGTCATTCAGATATGTGTGATACGCGTTTTACTTACATTTACTCCCATTTTAGGAGTTGTGCATGTTACACTCACTCAGCTGACTGGTCAAGTTATTGTACTTTTAAAACATGTACAAATTGTGTATTTGTATTTCTCAAATAATTCTATAATGGTGTAACTGGAAATATAAAAGCCTTTTTTGCCTTGAAAGTGCAGTGAGATTTTCTTACCTTATTGATTTATACTATGCAGTATTTAAAAAAAAAAAAAAAAAAAAGTTGGGATTCCACAGTCTACCACAGTCATACATCTAAATTTGACCCCTGATATTTATGGATTAAAAATGACACTACTTGTACATAGCCAATTAGCTGGAAACATCCGAAGCTACATGGCCCATCGGGTAATCGAGAGGGGCTGTCCTCCATCTTCTTTCTGAAAAAAGTGCATGTATTCCGGAGTGGATTCATTTTGCATACATGGTATGAAAGCTAAGCTCTTCAATGATCTGAATCAATTGTTTGTAATGAAAGCATATAAAGTAAGCATACTGTGGGTCATTTTTTGCTGAGATACAGACTTGTAAACCAAAAATAAAATACAGTTATACACTACCAGTCAAAAGTTTTAGAACCCCTCACTTTTTTCAGTTTTTATGGAAATTCATGCAGTTAAATGTCTTAAGGATTCATGAAATCTAGGCACAGAACAAATAAATAATGGCAAATACAAAAATAAGTCAAGGAATTAAGTGTACAAAATGTTATGTAATTTTTTTTTCCTCAAAATAGCCACCTTTTGCTCATATCATGACCCAACTATAGTACCTTGTTGATTCAGAATACCTCCAATGAAAGAACCCCAGCTCATCACACTTCCTCCATGTTTGATGAACCGAATATTATAAATTTTGATTTATTGGTCCATAAGACTTTGTTCCAGTCCGTAGTAGTTCATAGTGGGTATTTCAAGGCCCTGTATTGTCCTTTTAAGGAATGGCTTTCTTACTGCCATTCACCCTGTCAAATATGCAGAACAAAATCTCCTCTTTATAGTAGAAGCTGAGTCTTGCTGTTTTCGACCACTCTTAAGCTGTGCTTGAAGCTGTTGTGCTGTGAGACGCCTATCACGCAAGTTAGTGACCCTCAGAAACTTTTCTTCTAATTGGGTGGTGACGTTAGGTGTGCCAGATTTCTTCCTATCGGAGTTTCTTCCAGTTTCTTGGATTGTGTAGGAAACTGTACCCACTGACACTTTGATTTTTTTTTATTTATTATTAATTTCTCTAAATGAAAGGCCTACACTTCTAAGGGTAATGTTAGACTTATTTAATATTCAGACTCATTTCATTAATTGCCATTATCACTGAAATTTACAACTTTCTACATTGTAATATTGTCCAAGTAGTACTTCAGAGGGTGTAGTAACACAGTCTGTTCCAACTCTGCTTTAAGACAGAGGGTTTTTAAGTAATTAGCAGAAGTTGGGACACCTGTGCAAATTGTTTGCTTCAATTTTAAAGGTTTAATTTACTTTAATTGCTGCAGAACATCTGTAAGTTATAACCTATTAGTTGTTCCCTTACGAAGGCGTATTTGTAATATTCTGAAATTTCCTTATTTTTTCAGTTTTTCATAACCCTAAACTTTAAATGTAAACCTCTGGCACTTTACTGCTTACCTTTTCACCATTTTCAACTAATTAAATTTGAAGAAAAACTGAAACTCATTACATCTTGCCTGAGGAATGGGCCTGAGTTGCCTCAAAAGCTTGTGTATTGTATTCTTTTTAGTTAGCCAATAAAATTGTGTCATTTTGCTTGATTTCTCATTGCATCCATAATGGCTAACATGGTACAAAACACCCTGTTACTAAAGAAAAACTGAAAAAACTGAGGTGTTGTAAAACTTGTGACAGGTAGTGTATTTGGAAGAATGCTGTGTTCAACAAGCAAACATTTTAAAATCAACTACATCAAAATTTTAAAATGCAATGCATAATTTCTTTTAAATTAAATTATTAAATGATTGGCTTCATGTGTATACTGGAGAAGAGCTAAACTTAATCCTAACCAGCATTTCCCGCTTGATATTTTTTGGTACATCTAGAGTTATTCACAACATTTTGTTGGTTTATTTCTGAATTTGCAGTATGGATTTACTGTTTCTTTATAATCATGAAGATTTAAAAAATAATATGTTTTGTATCAATGGTTTACATGAAGTGTCTAGACCTTATTAAAAATATTGTAGAGCAACAGTGACAAATGCTTTCAGATTTCATTAGTAATTGTTTCCAGAATGACTTGCGCAAGCTACACTGTTAACACTGTTCAGTATCATAGCAGTTTTTAGTTGGGCATCTTGCTTTGTCTTTTTTAGCTACTGTGATTCTTAAAGTTTACGTGCATGTATCTTCATCACAATCATATTGTTCAAATTACAAGAAAAGGTAATGCTGGTGTGTGGTTTCAGTATGTTAAGTGGTTTGTTCCAGTGAAGGTAATTCGTTTAATTGGAACTCCTTCTTTTATTGACCTCCTTGCCATTAACTGTGAGGGTGACTCGGGCTCAGAATTCTATGCAACTTTGGGTCAATCTGAGTTAGACTCATGGAGACGTGTAATGATACTCATCATAGTGTTAAGCCCAAAAATTTCTGGGGACAGTTTTTTGTTGCTGTCTAGTGTATGAAATAAAACATGACCATCTATATTCTTTCTGCCTTTTCAAGTAACTCTAAAATAAGTCATCAATATTCATGAGTGAGGCAGAGATGCCAACTTAAAACATGATGGCAAAAGAAAAAGTCATAATGCTATAATGCTCGAATCAAGTGATAGTGATAATGATATGAATTGGTTATTAGGCATTGACTGATAGTGAAACTGATGCATGATATGGCATCATGCATAATTAACTGTCAAAATTTTTGTCAGGGGAAATGTGGAGGCCTGCGATAGCCTGCAGTATCGTAAGGGATGCACCAATTGTGCAGATCAGGCACTGGCATTCTACCCTTTCAATGTGCAAGCAACTGAAAAAATATAGGAAAAGTGCAGAAAGAAACATGCTTCTAATGTCCTGCTTGCAACAGCAGGCTGTGCGTTAGTGATCGTCTCAAAATGTCGCATGAATGACATGTCTTAAATCAACATCAGTAAACAATAGACATAAGATAGATAGATAACTTTCCTACTGTATTTTTGTGGACATTTTGACATTTGCATACTTCTGTTACACATAATATTTTTTCGTGTTGACAAAAATTCAACATTTTTGGCTTATTTTTCCTGGGCTAAACATAACAGTAAGGAGACTGCACATATTCCTATTTACAGTGTTAAACCTTTTGCTGCATCATTACAGAATTGTATGATTTTATGAAGGTTTAATATTTACAGTATTAAATCTTTTACTGCATAATTACAGAATTGTATGATTGTAGTTACTTTTCAGGGGATTTTTAAAAATTCACAGTACATCGCTTTTTCCACATTTTGTTATGTTACAGCCTTATTCCAAAATGGATTAAATTAATTTTTTCCTCAGAATTCTGCACACAACACCCCATAATGACAACATGAATAAAGTTTACTTGAAATTTTTGCAAGTTTATTAAAAATAAAAAAACTGAGAAAGCACATGTGCATAAGTATTCACAGCCTTTGCCATGAAGCTCAAAATTAAGCAAAGGTGCATCCTGTTTCCCCTGATCATCCTTGAGATGTTTCTGCAGCTTAATTGGAGTCCACCTGTGGTAAATTCAGTTGATGGGACATGATTTGGAAAGGCACTTACCTGCCTATATAAGGTCCCACAGTTGACAGTTCATGTCAGAGCACAAACCAAGCATGAAGTCAAAGGAATTGTCTGTAGACCTCCGAGACAGGATTGTCTCGTGGCACAAATCTAGGGAAGGTTACAGAAAAATTTCTGCTGCTTTGAAGGTCCCAATGAGCACAGTGGCCTCCGTCATCCGTAAGGGGAAGAAGTTTGAAACCACCAGGGCTCTTCCTAGAGCTGGCCGGCCATCTAAACTGAGCGATCGGAGGAGAAGGGCCTTTTTCAGGGAGGTGACCAAGAACCCGATGGTCACTCTGTCAGAGCTCCAGAGGTCCTCTGTGGAGAGAGGAGAACCTTCCAGAAGGACAACCATCTCTGCAGCAATCCACCAATCAGGCCTGTATGGTAGAGTGGCCAGACGGAAACCACTCCTTAGTAAAAGGCACATGGCAGCCCGCCTGGAGTTTGCCAAAAGGCACCTGAAGGACTCTCAGACCATGAGAAACAAAATTCTCTGGTCTGATGAGACACTCTTTGGTGGCAGGCGTCCCGTTTGGAGGAAACCAGGCACCGCTCATCACCAGGCCAATACCATCCCTACAGTGAAGCATTTTGGTGGCAGCTTCATGTTGTGGGGATGTTTTTCAGTGGCAGGAACTGGGAGATTAGTCAGGATAAAGGGAAAGATGACTGCAGCAATGTATAGAGACATGCTCGATGAAAACCTGATCCAGAGCGCTCTTGACCTCAGACTGGGGTGACGGTTCATCTTTCAGCAGGACATCGACCCTAAGCACACAGCCAAGATATCAAAGAAGTGGCTTCAGGACAACTCTGTGGATGTCCTTGAGTGGCCCAGCGAGAGCCCAGACTTGAATCGAATTGAACATCTCTGGAGAGATCTTAAAATGGCTGTGCACCGATGCTTCCCATCCAACCTTATGGAGCTTGAGAGGTGCTGCAAAGAGGAATGGGCGAAACTGGCCAAGGATAGGTGTGCCAAGCTTGTGGCATCATATACAAAAAGACTTGAGGCTGTAATTGCTGTCAAAGGTGCATCGACAAAGTATTGAGCAAAGGCTGTGAATACTTACGTACATGTGATTTCTCAGTTTTTTTATTTTTAATAAATTTGCAAAAACCTCAAGTACACTTTTTTCACGTTGTCATTATGGGGTGTTGTGTGTAGAATCCTGAGGAAAAAATAAATTGAATCCATTTTGGAATAAGGCTGTAGCATAACAAAATGTAGAAAAAGTGATGCACTATGAATACTCTCCAGATGCACTGTAAATCTTCCAGGTATTGACATTTTACTGTGTTGTTAAATTTGAAATGCTGTTCTTATTTAAGCAGTAATTTGGTAATGATTTAAGTTTATTTATGTTATTCAAATAGCTGCCTGACTTTAGCATTTTTTGCTGGTCACCTCTCTTTTTCAGTAGTTATTTGGGTAAATTTAGAGTTCTGGGTCTGTAAAGAAGTGGAATGAGAAGTAAATCATATCTGTTTTGCACTTCTAGATTGACCGACCAATTGTTGAAACTTTCAAATAATTGCATATTAGTACAGGACTTCTATTAACAACACAAACTGGTGGGAACAAAAACTTTAGATGAGATGATTATGGTAGAAATAACAAAAAAAGTTGTATGTGAGGTGTAAACACATTATGAATTTCAGCATATGGGATAGTCTGTTATATTTTCTCAAAAACTATGTTTATTGGTGATGGCTGTTTTTTTTTTTTTAAATAGTTATTATTATTAAAGGACCTTGTATAATTTAATGTATCATCAGCCCATCTCATGTAAGCCTGTAAATGTGCAATACACTTTGGAGTACTTGGAGAACATTTAATGCAAATAAGCATTATGACCCAAACCTAGCATGTTGTAGAAAATGACACGCTTCAAAGCACTGACATTAAGCAACTGGTCTTGCATCAGAGTGGCATTGGCCTTACACAGTCCCCCAAATCAGGAAGTGGACTGGTGTAATTTTGGTTTGTCACATGGATGTTTTTCTTACTGTTATGCTTTCACTATATAACAGCTTAGATTAAGAAAACATGAATCATTTACAGTAAAAAAAAATAAAGATTTATTTGTTGTCTAGTTTTAGACAGTTTGGTAAAAACTGTTGCTTATTTCAAGTCTACACCCCCAATACATTCTCAGATATTTTTTTCTTGTGTTAAAAGCATATTTTATGCCCAGACAATTCTTCAGCATATGTGACTTATCCTGGTGCCTGAATTCTTTATACTTGTTCTTCTGTTTCAAAATGAGTTATTACAATGAGTTATTTTTTAAAGGAAGGCAGAACAATATGTGTTTGTTTTCAGTTTCAAGATAAGGCACAACTTTTACTAACACATTTTAATTATATTACTTTTCACAAGATAGCAATCTTTTAATCTCTGAGGCTGCACTAACTCCTGTGCCTTCATGCTGCTCCAAACGTTTAAAATGTAAATGTAATTTGCATCAGTGTTCCTGTTCATATTGTTTTTTTTTTAATTTAATCTGTATTAATATTTAGATAAGCAGAGCCCTTTAATCCTTTTGAGATCCTCCTTTTAAGTGTACAGGTGCCTGTCATAAAATTAGAATATCATGACAAAGTTAATTTATTTCAATAATTCCATTCCAAAAGTGAAACTTGTATATTAGATTCATTCATTACACACAGACTGATGTATTTCAAATGTTTATTTCTTTTAATTTTGATGATTATAACTGCTGCTAGTTATAGTTATTATTATTAAAGGACCTTTGGAGAACTTGGGAAAACATTTAATGCAGATAAGCATTATGACCCAAACCTCGCATGTTGTAGAAAATGACACACTTCAAAGCACTGACATTAAGCAACTGGGGCCTCATGTATAACGCCGTGCGTAGAACTCGCACTATAACATGGCGTAAGCACAAAAGCCGAAATGTGCTTACGCACAGAAAAATCCATATGCAGGAATCTGTGTGTACTCCAACTTCCACGTTCTTCCGCTACATAAATCCCGATCAGCGTGAAAACTAACGCTTGTGCACGCGCTTTATGTAACGCCCCAACTCCTCCCAGAATTACGCCTCTTTGAATATGCAAATGAATATAAATCGCCCTTAAACTCAGCCTTCTGTGAAAAGACAATGGGAAAAGCATGGGGGGAATAAAAGAATTTCAGCGAATACCAAGTGGAGGCAAAGGAAAAACATACTATTTGTTCAAATAAACCGTGGTATAATCAACAAAAGGAAGTTTATCGAGTGACATAGCGTGTTGGAGAAACTTGAAAGCTCACGTTCACAAAATCGCACAGTGCCGGAAATAAAAAAGAAGTCACATATCAAAGTCGCCGTGAAAAGCCGAGTTGTAGCCCACTGTCTGAGTGTCATATGAAAGCTTATTAGGGTACAGAGGAAAAAAAGGCACACAGTGGGGAGAAAACACAAAATGTCAACTTCAATCTCGACATTTCCACTTTAGTCACATAGTTTTATTTTGTCATTAAAGTAGAACATCATAAACTTCATCTTAAAATCGTTTAATTCACCAGTTTCTCAAATCACATCGTAATTAAAGTAGCACGTTAAATGCTTTGTTTTTTATTTGATCTTCTATGTGCCTATGTGTGTGAATCACTACTTGCTTCTTAAACCGGCTCTCTTCCTCCAACTGGACACAGAATACATTACATTTGTGATATTACAGCTCACTGAATAACTAAAATACTGAGATGTATACGTGATATCATTTTCAAGATGATAGGAGTTAAAGCGCGTTATTAAACATGTTTTTCACTTCGATGAAATAATTTATTGCAGCAGTACTCGGGGGCGGCTCTAGGCTTGTGTTGGCCTCGTCCGTTGCAGACACTGCCTAGCCGTCTCGTGCTCATGACACAAGCATTTAACTTTTGCTGAAATTTGTTGCTGCGTTTTTAGCTGTGGTGTTGTTTTCTCTTTCTGTGTTATATTCAATATATATTGGCGTAGCCGTCACTGCAGTCAGTGCTTTTCTTTACCCAAGTAACGATCGCCACACAATCAGCTCTGTAATAGAAGTTAAGCCATCTGTAAGCTTAGCGCCGATTCTTCAAAACGCTTAAGGAACATTGAAATATCTTCGTAGTACATGTTTAATTATTCTATCCTTAACTACACTCCCAGTGAAGAATATCGATTATTTAAATGAAGTTAAAGTTTTATCTGTGTAATTTAATAAACATATTTTGCTGCATTTCACCTTAAAAATGATATCGTTATCATATGTAAATACGCGCTTTATAAAGTGGCTCAGGTGGTGTAATATTAGAACTGTAGTGCAAGTTTACAGTGGGGTGATTGTACTTATAAGTACAAACAGTTCTACAAGGAGCACTTGATTGAGTGCATTTAAAGTTCTTGGGATGAAACTGTTTCTGAACCGCGAGGTCCGTACAGGAAAGGCTTTAAAACATTTTGCAGTGGCTGAGACAGCGTGTCCTTGAAGCTGTATTCTGATAATTCTCTTTCCAATCAGCTGCTGCTGTGATTCACACTAAGATACAGTGATATAAATACTCCGAGTTGTGCAGTGTTAGTAATATGGAAAAAGATGATCCGCTGTGGCAACTCCTAACGGGAGGAACTGAAAGAAGAAGAAGAAGAAGTGAGAGTAACAACACTAAAGCAGTTATGGTATTTGGAATACTATGTCTGTTCCCTGGACCATTATATTGTTACAAGTTAATTACAATTAAACAATATGCGGTTAGTTTCAGTGTATTTATAAAGCCGCGTCAGGAAAATAATGAGTAACCACACAGGAACAGTACCTTTGCTTTGATGCTGGGTGCCGCCAGTCTGCAAAACCGAGCAGAGAACTTGCGTACGACAAGGCATGAGGTACCGTGGGAAAGTGCGTGGCTTTACGCCAAGTGTAGGTTTTATACATTGCAATTTGAATGTGGAAAAGTTTCAGCTGTCACATTCCTTGTGACAAGCCACTCTTGAACAAGAGACAGCGTCAGAAGCGTCTCGCCTGGGCTAAAAACAAAAAGGACTGGACTGCTGCTGAGTGGTCCAAAGTTATGTTCTCTGATGAAAGTAAATTTTGCATTTCCTTTGGAAATCAAGGTCCCAGAGTCTGGAGGAAGAGAGGAGAGGCACAGAATCCATATTGCTTGAGGCCCAGTGTAAAGTTTCCACTGTCAGTGATGGTTTGGGGTGTCATGTCATATGCTGGTGTTGGTCCATTGTGTTTTCTGAGGTCCAAGGTCAACACAGCCATCTACCAGGAAGTTTTAGAGCACTTCATGCTTCCTGCTGCTGACGAACTTTATGGAGATGCAGATTTCATTTTCCAACAGTGCCAAAACTAAACCTGGTTTAAGGACCATAGTATCCCTGTTCTTGATTGGCCAGCAAACTCGCCTGACCTAAATCCTATAGAAAATCTATGGGGTATTGTGAAGAGGAAGATGCAGTACGCCAGACCCAACAATTCAGAAGAGCTGAAGGCCACTATCAGAGCAACATGGGCTCTCATAATACCTGAGCAGTGCCACAGACTGATCCACTCCATGCCATGTCGCATTGCTGCAGTAATACAGGCCAAAGGAGCCTCAACTAAATATTGAGTGCTGTACATGCTCATACTTTTCATGTTCATACCTTTCAGTTGGCCAACATTTATAAAAATCCTTTTTTTGCATTGGTCTTAATTGATATTCTAATTTTCCGAGATACTGAATTTGGGACTTTCATTAGTTGTCAGTTATAATCATCAAAATTAAAAGAAATAAACATCTGAAATACATCAGTCTGTGTGTTATGAATGAATCTAATATACAAGTTTCACTTTTTGAATGGAATTACTTAAATCAACTTTGTCAAGATATTCTAATTTTATGACCGGCACCTGTGTTTACAATAGACTTTTGTACTTTTTAGTAGTTTATTTGTTCTAAGGGGAAATTCAGCTTTTACAGAAACTCAAGAAATATTACAGCATTACACTACAAGAACCCACTGAAATACAAACAAGAATTACAAAGAAGAAGAGAAAACTGGCTTTGTTGAAATGGCAAATAAATGTGGAGTGTTTTTTTATTTTATTTTGAACTTTTTACCCAAAAATGTTATTTGCTTATACTTGCTTTATGATATTATATTTATAGTTGACCTCGGCTTGTGCCTTTATGGCATTGTATAGTAAAGAAATATATGAATACTTCATATCATTTCAAATGTAGCTCCTTTTCTCCATTACAGATATTTGAATGGTGGTATTTCCGAAAGTATGGCACATCATTTATAGAGCAGGTCTCTGTGAGCCACTTGCGCCCTCTGCTGGGTGGAGTAGATAACAGTTCTCCCAGCAATTCCAGCACTACTAATGGAGACTCTGATTCAAGCCGGCAAAGTGTTTCAGGTATGAATTATGTGTTACAAATATTTTTCTTTCTTTACGATCTATAGAAACA
This sequence comes from Polypterus senegalus, assembly GCF_016835505.1. Taxonomy (NCBI): domain Eukaryota; kingdom Metazoa; phylum Chordata; class Cladistia; order Polypteriformes; family Polypteridae; genus Polypterus; species Polypterus senegalus. The sequence continues at coordinate 88,124,063 of NC_053161.1, forward strand.
ATTATTTGCAGTTACTTTTTTTTTTTTTTTTACATTTTATACACAACATGGAAGGTTTTAAATATAAAATAAACCTATAAATCAGACGTTTTTTCACAATTTTTTTTATAATACCAATATTTTCTGTGCTGTGATATTATTTGAGCTTTTTCACTTGCAAGTGTAGCTAAAATATATATTGGGTTTGTAAGAAAAGATGTGTCACTTATAGTTGGAAACTATACTCACTGACACCTTGGCTTTCTTTGCAATTTCTTTAAAGGAAAAACCTAAACTTGTAAGGTTATAATTTGCCCTGCACACTTTTGAGAAGAACAATAAATAAAAGTGCAATAAACTAACACAAGAATTGACACAAGCTGAAATCAACATTTGTTAAATAATTATAGCAGACAGTGATACATAAATAAATGCAACAGCACAGGTAACAATGTGCATGAAGAAAACTATTATTGCTTGAATGAAGCAAAAATAAAACTTGATTCACACATACTACTAGAGTGTGGTTAAGCTTTGGACATTATGATTAAATGAGGACATAGACGATCCTCTTCTTTCTCTTACCTCACTGTGCATGATTTAAGAATCCCTGATAAAGGGACATTTCTGCAAACTCAGTTTAAAGTGTTTCCTTCAGATGACTGACACTTCACTGCCTGCTGAATGGAGTTAAAAGATGTGTCAGTCTATGCATATATCCACATAACATCATTGTGCAGTAAAAGTCTAACCTTCAGTAAAATCAGGGTGTGAAAGTATAGAGCATCGGTACACAATATATATAATTTAGTTCTTCTAAGGTTTTAAATCAACAATTTATTTATTTTTTATTTTTATTAATTTTATTACAATCCATACATAGCAATCAAGTTTTTACAAAAAAGAATTATGTTAAGAACAGATCAATCCCCACCCCTGAGAGAGAGAGAGAGCAAGCCAAACGGCGTAAAATTTAAGGCTTGTAAACATACCTAAATTAATAAATTCTCTGTGCTTTATAAACTTATTTTAAAATATTACTGATTAGATCCTGCTATGTTTTGAAAAAAGTCTGTACGGATCCTCTAACTGAGTATTTGATTTTTTCCAATTTCAAATAATATAAAACATTGATTTCCCACTGACTTAAAAGAGGAGAGTTTGGGTTCTTCAAGTTTATCAGAATAAGTCTGCGTGCCAACAGTGTAGTGAATGCAATCACAATTTGTTTGTCCTTCTCCACTTTAAACCCATCTGGAAGAACCCCAAACACAGCTGTTAATGGGTTAGGAGGGATTGTGAGTCCAAGGCTGTCTGAGAGGTAATTAAAAATTTTTGTCCAGAATAATGTTAATTTGTTGCAGGCCCAAAACATGTGACCCAGTGAGGCTGGGGCTTGGTTGCAACGTTCGCAGGTTGGATCATGCCCTGGAAACATTTTGGAGAGTTTTAGTCGAGACAGATGTGCTCGATATATAATTTTGAGTTGTATAATTGTATGCTTTGCGCATATGGAGCTCGAGTGAATTCTCTGCATTGCTACTTTCCACTCCTTTTCTGATATATTAATCAACAATTAATCAAACCAACAATTTAACTTTTCCTGACATGTGCATTTCAAAGATGAATTTACAACTTTGCACGACCTGAACTCTTTAACCTTACACTCCACAATATTTTTTGAAATCCAAGTGAAATTATGTGTCACTCTTGTTAAGCTACATTTCTTGGTTTATTCTAATAGTACTTTTAGCTTTCTTAAGTGATGACTAACCTAGCCTCAAAGCTTCACTCTTTTCATCTTTTTAATTTTCTTGTTCAAGGTTGTTGTGTTTTAGATAAGGCTAACAAGACGTCATCCACCAAGAACTGAGACGAATGATCTTGCTAACACTTCTTGAACATGTACTTTTTTGATTTATAAATTTACTTTGACTTACATTCAAACAAAACTAGTATAAAGACAAATATTTCATGTTTTACCTAATCAACTGCATTGTTTTTTTGAAGATGTGTATTTATTTTAAATTTGATGCCTGCAACACACTCCAAAAAAATTGGTTCTGTGGGGTTTAGGATTAATGGCAACGTGACAAGTTGAAATAAAAAAGTGATGGTATACAGGTAAATAGTATGCAAGTAGTCTCCATTGATGGCCTAGTCCTTTAAGAGCAAAGATGGGTTGAAGCTCGCTAATTTGCCAACAGATGCATCAGTGAATAATCCAGCACTATGAGAACAATGTTCTAAAACTTTTTCCTTTTCCATTTTCTTCATAAGTATTCAAGTATTTCAGTTGGCCTACAGACTAGTGTCAATTTATGTGCTCTTGTCACAGAAGAGTGAGTGGACAAATCAGATGTCACAGTTTCCTATGACATTTTAGTTGTGGCTCATTACTGTTTTGTTCCTGCAGGACAATGACATTGAGTTTTAAAAACACTGTCTTGTTTGCGTTTTTGGAAGTTAGGTGCACATAGAAGCCTGACACCGAATTTCTAATCTCTCAATCCGAGTGATCCTTGAAATGTTGGTACATTAGTAGTGATCATTTTTTTATATGTTTCAATGAATCTGCCTAGACCCTGTGATTTTTGCATCCTTTGGTGACAGAATTATTCTTCAAGTGTTGGTAAAACCTGATTACTCAAGCATTTTGATGAGTATGGTGTTGCATAATTATTCTTAAATCCCTTATTTCATTTTGTTTAATAGTTCTTAATCCATCAGCTATTCTAATTCCTCTAAAGAGCTTAGAGCCTTGTCTCTTGTGTATTTGGTGTGATAAAATATACAGTGCTTATGCTCACAATATTAATGGCATAATTTAAGTAATGATGGTTCAGTAGTTTTAGGTACCTCAAATTAAGTCTGTTTGGGTCAGATCAGATGTGGGCTTTATTGTGTATTCTTTATCAGTCTTTCAGATGAGGCTTTTCAATTGTATCTGTTTCCTTAGGCACTTTTTCCTATTCTTTGACTTATATAATATATTTTAGTCTCTCAGTGATGAGAAACTCCCATGGCAATATGCATTATATATTGGGAGTGGAATTATTTTCAGTTAAAAAAAAATCCATGTTTGACAACACATTATTAACAGTAATCCTTATCTTTGACAAGCCAATGATAGGTTGAGTGTCTAACTGCAATTCTTTAAAAGTGGCATTATCCAAGATTACACTCGCATAACGTCATGAACTATGATTTAGTCTTCATAACAGTGATGTTACCAATAAATCTTTTTAAAATATTGTTGACACAAAAAAAAACCTCTTGGACTCTTGTTTTTTTATAGCGCAATTCTGATGACAAGGACAAAGTGTTGTACTAATTTAGACATTATTTTCCCCTGTTTTGTACACATTATTTGATAATGAAGAAATCAATGGTTAGAAGGGCTAATTCAATCTACAGCTTTTAAATCGATTAACCACAGTGTATTTGGCCAATATTCATTTATTAGCTGATTCTTTTGATGTTTTTGAAATCTGGTATACAGTAATCCCTCGCTATATTGCACTTCAACTTTCGCGGCTTCACTCTATCGTGGATTTTATATGTAAGCATAACTAAATCTATAACACGGATTTTTCGCGGGTTCTGTGGACAATGGGTCTTTTTACTTCCTGTACATGCTTCCTCAGTTGGTTTGCCCAGTTGATTTCATACAAGGGACGCTATTGGCGTCAGAGCAATCAGAGCACGCAGTTAAGTACCTGTGTGCTGAATGTGGTGTTAACCAGGAAGACTCGTCTTGCTCATTCAGCATCAGTGTGTTTTGCTGTGTAAAGAGTTAACTTTTGTGCTCTCTTGTGTTTATCTTTGTGCATAGTCAAGCCCTCCATTTTGGCTCCAAAATGATCTGCTCCTGCTACTGCTTCAGGGTCTGTGCCCAAGCGCCAACGGAAGATGTTAACAATTGCCGAAAAGGTAAACGTTTTGGATTTGTTGAAGGAAGGGAAAAGCTACACCGCTTTAGGACGGCATTACAGCATCAATGAGGCTACGATTCTTTTTATTTAAAAAGTAGGAAAGGAATATAAGGTCTACGGCCGCAGTGTCCATTTAACCAGGGTACAAAACGAGTTGTAAGTGGATGTAATAAGGCAGTAGTCTGGATGGAATCTGCTTTAGGGATTTGGATTGAAGAAGAATAACGGTGGTGCTACTCAGTTGCCTGAAGTGGCTCCTTTAGAAGGGCTGTAATGCTCTCCTTTGTTGTGCAGTAAAATTAAACTCATCGTTATCGGACAAGTCTTCGTGTCATTGTTGGTGAGTAACCATAATTAATTTTCTACTTACAGTACTTAGTACATGTACGTACGTTTAGTGTCACTGTACACACATTTACTATATACAATTTTTCTTGCATTGTACATATTTATTGCTGGTGGGCTGTCTATTGTAATGGCTGTAACGTATGTAATATTGGAGACACTCGATATCTTTAAAATAATATTTAGGTTTTACTGTATATAAACATTGTGTTTACATACATAATTTCAATGAATCTTACCTAATATCTAAGAGAATACAAATGGATTATGCTGTATAACTGTGCAGGGAATATTTATAAATAGTGTGGGAGAGTTTATAAGGGCTTAAAATATATAAAAATAACCATACAAACATATGGTTTCTACTTCGCGGATTTTCACCTATCGCGGGGGGTCTGGAACGCAACCCCCGCGATCGAAGAGGGATTACTGTATACTGTTCATTGTATCATGATTCATCAAAAATCTTTGTACCTTTTTGCAGTATTATCATCTTCATATGAAATTTAGTTGTACATAGTAGTGACAGCTCCTCTACAAACTGTGAATAAAAATCAGTCTTTTTAGTGTTGTATTTACTTCAACAGTGCCACTTAGGAAGTTATAACAGAGAAGAGTTAAACTGTATGTACGGATCTCTTAGTTTTCAGGTGCGATAATGTATTAACCATTATTTATTTATTTATTTATTTTTTAAAGCAGAGACAAGTTACTTCGAATTCTTCCATTTGAACTGACCACAATATGTATTGTCTTATATGCCTGATGTTTTTTCCCTTACTGCATCAAAATAGTTTAAACACCAAGGGATAATTATTATATGATAATATAAAGTTCTCTTTCAACATAGTTTCTGGCAATATGACAAAAAACATCAAACAAGATTTTAATAGATGGTCTGTCCTGCACCTTACTGTATCTGGGAGAATCAATATCATCAAAATTCCTAAATCGCTTTCAAAACATCCTATATACATACATTTCAAAAGTTTCTTCTTTAAGAAGTTAGACTTGATTGTAATATATTTTTCAGGAATTTAAAATGGGCATACATTAAATTTGCAAATACATTAAAAATGCAACTGGCAGCAGTTAACTTTCAGTTCTGTTAGTGGCCTGTAAATATTTCTACATTTCTGCATCACGTCTTTGAATTTGGACAGTCTCCTCAAATTTGTGTGGGTGTTTATCAGGGTTCTTCAGTTTGTCTGCCTAATGCTGATGCTGTGTATGTGTTTTAGGTTAATTGGTGACCTTAAATTGGCCTGGGATGAGTGTGCGTATGGCATATAATTCAATTTTTTGATTCAATTTATTGTTGAGTAGCTGCCTGCCAGGTATTCTGGAATGACAGAAATAACTGAACCATACACAGATCCATAAATTAACACCAAACACACCTTACAAAAAAAGTTTTATTATGAATAATATAAATCATGAATTTTACGTCTATTAATGTTATAACATAAAGTCAGTTGATATTGGGAGAGAATGAAAGCAAAAATTCTACTCAATAGCATTCTTGGAGAAAATAAACTTTCGGCTTATCCACGGTTTGGTTTTAAAGGCAATATCACAGTCAATATCGGACAAAATTCTAGTTATCAAGATTAACTGGCTTTCCAGTGCATGTTAAGTATTCTATAGTATTAGTAATTATGTGCTGTGTAATTTAATAAGAATAATAAGAATAGCTGCTTAGCATTAGAGCAGTGGCAGCATATGCCACCATAGGATACCAACAAGATAAACACAAGAGTGGACTGTCCCTGTCACTCTATCCAGGATTGGTTGCTGCTTTGCAACAGTGATTCTGGAAAACTGGATTAAGTTAGTTTTGAACATGGACAGATAAAACAGATTTTTTTTTTTTTAAGATTCTGTCTGACCTGGAATATTTTTTAATGGAATAATCAGGATGAACTTTTTTTTTTTAAAATAAAAACGTAATAATTTTTTTGTTTCTTGCAGAATGTAAAGTGTGGCGAAACCCATTAAATTTATTTAGAGGAGCAGAATATAACCGGTGAGAGTAATTACATTTGTTTTTCATGGAAGTTCAAGATAACTGTGTGTTTATTGTTTAAGCTTCTGCATTATTTTTTGAAGACAGTTTATCAAGAGGTGTTCTGAAATTAAATTCATTAAAAAAAAAAAAAAAAGTTAATAGTCAGTATGAATCATGAAGAATCTTCTTCTTTTGGCTGCTCCCATTATGGGTTGCTACAGCGGATCGCTAAAAATATGACCTGCTTAAAACAATATAGTTTACAGAACAGAAAAACTTACCATCCAAATAAATAAGATTTCCTTACACTGTGGATGAACTGGAAAACATAAAAGTGCAATTCGCAGCAACGTCCGGTTTTCCAAATGTAATTGCAATGGTACTGGACAAGTTACATCACCCAGGAATGAATCACCAAAAGAATGAGTTGACATTACATCATATATAGCTTGGGAACCTATAAAAATGGCAGCTCTGCACAGTTGCAAGTGTTTCTTCCAACTAGTGCGGCAAAAAGCAAGCAGTCTTTTTAAGGATTGCGAGTCACTTTCAGAGAATGAATTTGCTTATGAAAATAGAAAGCATTTCTACTATATTTATGTGCTACTCTGTAGTACAGAGAAAGTGTGTTGCAGTGTGCAAGCATTTACCTGAAGAGATGGGCTGTGATGAACCTGACCCACCAAATGATCAGCCAAGTTGGACAATATTACAACTTCATTTGAATGTAATTAGTAGAATGTAAAAAGAGGTAATCACATGCAGCATTTGTTTTTTAATCAATTTGTTTAATTTGTGGTCAATATCTCGTAGTACAGCCCTTATATCCCTTAGTTCATTGGCCACATCTCTTACAGCATCCACTGTTGAATTTTGTGACTCCAGAACAGCATACGTTAGCACACAGCCAGATGGCCTCCCAGCAGTTTCTGAAGCAGAGGCGTGCAGACGGGCTTGGCACAGCAGCACCATCACCGTCTGAGCATCGCACGAGGGTCAGCTTTTGTAATATTGTCTGAAACAGAATAAACAGAGGGTCAGCTCAACTCACCTTATCACATCGATTGTGATATCTGACCACTTCTTTTTTCTTTTGGGCACTGTGTGACTTTCTGAGATTGAACTTTCAAGTGTGACCACCATGCTTATACCACTGAGTAAGCCACCAAATAGTACATTTTTCCCTTGCCTCCACTTCTCATTCGCTGAAATTCTTCCTTCTTTCATGTGTCTTTTTCATTGTTTTTCAGCCAAACACTGAATGTAAGGTGATATTTATATTGATTTGCATATTAAAATGTGCAAAATTTTGGGAGGAGTCCAGGAGGGGCTGTAGGCACGTGAACCTGTGTTAAATTTCACGTTCGTTGGGAGTGGTAAAGGGGAAGTGCATGGAAGTTGACATACACACAGATTTATGCATCTGGATTTTTTTTTGTGTGTATGCACATTTCAACTTTTGTTCGTATGCCATGTTTTAGTGTGAATTCTATGCATGGTGTTATACATGAGGTCCCCGGTCCCCCCATTTTTAAATATGTTTAAGGGGAATAAATTAGGGCAGCAAATGCAAGCACTTTTTTTTTTGCTGCCCTTAAGCATGTTTTCTAGTTATTTTTGTATGTTTAAATTGATGTAACGTAGCCACTCTTTTTCACAGATGAAACCATAAGAATACTGATAAAAAAAATGTTTTCCCACCTTACAGGTATACATGGGTTACTGGAAGAGAGCCTCTCACATATTATGATATGAATCTTTCAGCCCAAGATCACCAGACATTTTTCACATGTGACACAGACCATATGAGGCCAGCAGATGCTAGTAAGTTTTTTTTTTTAATATTGTAAAAGTCATTCTGAGTAACCAAGCAATGCTTTTTAAATTAGATACACTGTTCAGTGACAAAGCTTTTTAGAAGACAGTCCTATAAATAGATTGAACCTTATTGATTTCTAATGAATTTTTGTGTATGTATATTTCATTGTAATCGGTATATAAAACAATAAAACTACACTGCTCAAAAAAAACTAAGGGAACACTTAATCATCACAGACTAACACCAAGTCAGTTAATCTACAGGGATATCAAGTTGTGCAGTTAGGAAGCACAAGCGATTGTGAATCAACTTCACCTGCTTTGGTGCAAATTAAGTGACAACAGGTGCATGGGAGAGGCCACAGAAAGACAACCCACAAAAGGGAATTGTTTAGAAGGTGGTGGCTGTGGACAGCTCTTCTCCTTATTTTTCCTGACAGATGTTTCTCTAGTTTTGCATTTTGCTAGAGTCCTTGTCACTACTGGTAACATGAGGTGGTACCTGCAGTCAATTCAGGTTGCACAAGTAGTCCAGCTCCTCCAGGATAGAACATCCGTACATGCCATTGCAAGGTTTGCTGTGTCTCCCTTCACAGTCTCAAGAGCGCGGAGAAGATACCAGAAGATGGGCCGTTACACAAGAACAGCTGGATAAGACCATAGAAGGGCATCAGCCTAGCAGGAGGACCAGTATCTGCTCCTTTGTGCAAGGAGGAACAGGAGGAGCACTGCCAGAGCCCTCCATAATGACCTCCAACTGGCTACTGGTGTACATGTTTTTGACCAGACTGTAAGAAACAGACTCCATGAGGGGGGTATGAGGGCTCCACGTCCTCCAGCAGGACCTGTGCTAGCAGCGCATCACCATGTGGCGTGATTGGCATTTGCCAGAGAATACCACAATTGGCAGCTCTGCCTTTGGTATCCCATTTTCTTCACAGATGAGAGAAATTTCACAACAGGCACATGTGACTGACATGAAAGAGTGTGGAGACGCCATGGAGAATGTTTACAGCCTGCAACAGCATCCAGCATGACCGGTTTTGGCAGTGGGTCAGTGATGGTCTGGAGAGGCATACCTTGGAGGGTGCACATGCAAGACAATGGTACCATGCCAGGTATTGGGTTAAAATCCTTGCAGCCATTGTCAGACCTTATGCTGGTGCAGTGAGCCATGGGTTCCTCCTGGTACAGAGCAATGTCTAACCTCATGTGGCCAGAGTGCGTAGGTAGTTCGGGGACTGGTATCCCCACATGTTCCCCAGAACTGAATCCCATTGGGAACCTTTGGGATGTTATGTATCTGTACCTCCGACACCTCCAAGTAGGACCACAGACTGTCCAGGAGCTCACTGATGACCTGATCCATGACTGGGAGGAGATCCCCATTATAATATACACTGTCTCATCAGGAGCATGCCTAGACGTTGTTGGGAGTGCATACAGGCAGTGAGTCACATTATGAAACCCTGTGCTAAAATTCACTCAGGTTGGATCAGCCTGTGTTTCAGTTGTTGACTTTGATTTTATGTTTGCTGTTGAATCCATTCCTCAATGGGTTGGTGGTTTTGGTTTCTATTGAGTGTTGTTATATCATTATGTTGTCAATGAATTACACAGTATTCTTCAGTAAAGATTTTCCATTTTAATATTTTTTTCATTGAGACCCGATATGTGATTTATGTGTTCCCTTAATTTTTTGTGGAGTTTATACGCATAATGTAATTGATATGTATGTAGGACTTACGAACTGGAGTGATCATTTTAAACTCAAAGAGAAACAATTCTACATGAGTAAGTAAGACATATGAACTAATAAGGAACAATGAAGGAACAATCCACATAGCACTAATTCTAATTTGTTAAAGGAACCTGGGAAGGTAATCAGTTTAAATTACAGGTGATGATAATTCTTTAATAAATATAATATTCTAATTAAATACAAAAGGTTAATGTCCTTTAAAAAAGACATTTAGTTCATATGTAATTTTAATATTGTCAGAAATACAGTACAGTATATGTAATTCATTAAACTTGTTTTAGTTATTTTTAAGTAATGTTAGCTGCATGGAATGTAGTAAAAACACTTGATTTTAGATATCACTTATGTAGTGCTTAGTATTATCCTTCTGTATACACAGCTATCTGTAGCTCTAAAGAAGGCTTTGGTTACAAGCCATCATAAAAAAGTGATATCTGTGAACACTGGACACTACCAGAAAGCGCATAAGCCACTCCACACCATCAAAGCAACATACTGCTATAATATTGCAGTGTGGTTCAGCAGCTGATATTGACCTTCATATTATTAACATTCTTAATAAATCTCTTACTTAAAAAATAAAGGCATATGCTTATTAAAAGTTTTACTTAATAGTCAAATATTTCCTTAAACATTAAACCAACATGTCGCCTGTAATTTATACTGTGTCTTCTCATATCTTTGATATTATTTCACATGTGTAGGAATGGCAGCTAGCATTACCTTTGAACTTCCATATACATCACAGTTCAAATCCGTGTGTGTGCAGTTTGCACCTTCTTTGTGTGTCTGCATGGCTTTTCTCCAGGCACTCCAGTTTCCACCAAAAACCTTCACTTGCCAGTAAATTTTAGATTCCAAATTAGCTCCATATGATTACATGTACCCTTCAGTGGTCTGGTTTCCCATCATAGGTTGTTTCTTACTTTGCTCCCAATTTCTTTGATACCTATGACAGTGTTCATTATAGAGTGAGTTTGGAAAAGCAGTTAGCAGGTTCATGTTATTTTGCAGCTGATTTGTTTTCTCTTTAGATATTCAGTCAACATGTTGAATGCTTTCTTTATTTTCAGTAGAGCTTATTCAACTTTTGGTGCACAAACATCAAAATGGCATGGTATTTTCTTATTTACAAACTATGCACATCATATTTACTGTCCTCAGAAACAAAGTTATGGCCAGCTTTTGTCAAATCCAGAAATTACACTTTCTCTGCCGAAGCCTTCACTTTCCTTGCAATTTTACCTGCAGGTTTATGTGCACTTGAACTGGAAACACATTTAAGCCCCATACTTAACAAATGTTGCAATTAATTGAACTGCATGGAAATTCAGAATGCAACCAAAAGCAAGAATGCACACAGCCATAGTGCAAATAGAAAAATTAGAATAATTAGTCTGCAACATAAATTGTGTACTGGGGCACACCTGGGCTATGGTACTATGTGTTGTTGGATTTTACAAAACTTACAGTAGAAGATTAACATCACAAGAGAGTGAAGTTGAGAATTGCTGATCAAGCAGACCACTGAGAACTACATGATTGTGCATGAGACACAAGGTCATAAATCTGATCTGAACTAATTACAATTTGTTGCATTTATTGCCCTTTTATGTTTTTTAAAGCACCAGCACCACTGGCCACTTTCCTGTGTTTAGTAAGTTCCTAGTATCAAACAATGCTTGACATTATGTGCTTCCTGTGATGTCATGTGTACACGCACTGTAAGAAAAGTACAGAAAAAAATGAAAAACAGAGCTTTATAGGTCTACAGATAGACTTTTCTCAAAAAAAAAAAAAATACAGATTATGAAAATACTGTACAGTGCCTATAAAAAGGATTCATCCTATACAGCATTGAATCACAGACAGCACATAATCAGTTCAATGGCAATCACCTGTCTGTAGTCGAGGCGTCAATTAACAGTGCTGTAAATGTACCTTATTGGAAAGCCCAACCTATAGTGACTCAGTATTGTGGACTAACATACACAATGAAGACAAAAGAACGCTCCAAGCAACTCCACGAAAAGGTGATTAAAAAGCACAAGTTAGGGGATGGAAACATAAAAATGGCCAAGTCACTGAATATCCCTTGGATTCCAGTTAGATCAAACATTAATAAATGGAAAGAGTATGGTATAGCTGTAAATCTGTATAAAGCAGGCCGTCCACAAAAATGTAGAGATTGTGCAAGAAGAAGACAAGTGAGGCAGGCCACAAAGAGGCAAGCTAAAGTGGATGACATTGGAGAGACAACAACTGCTGCCTAGGTATTTCATCATTCACATGTTTATGAAACTAAAAAAAGCACACAAAACATCTTGGGTAGAGTTTGCCTAAAAGTTATGTGGGAGACTCCAAAGGCAGTTGGAGGTAAGGTAGGTGTGATGAGACCAAAATTGAGCTTTTGGCCGTCAGATTAAACACCACGGTATGCACTGCACATTATCAAAGACATAACCATCCCCACTGAGAAGCATGTTGGTGGCAACCTCATACTGTGGGAATGCTTCTTTGCAGCTGGCTGGATAAGGCTTTTGAGGGTAGAGGGGAAAGTGAATGAAGCAAAATACAGGGAATGCTGAATGGAAACCTGATGTAGTCTGCAAGAAACCTGCACCTGTCACACCCACTTAGACAAAGGTTGATAATATGTGTTTTGTATGTACAGTATACACTTTACATTTTTGTACACATTAACTTATGAGTAATCAGTCACATATGGATCTCTGTATTTGAGTTTCTCCTTTTGCAGCATGTATAGTGTAGCAGCCTCTTTTGTAGAGTTCTTTGTAACTTGGTTGGGAATACAATGGGAAATTGCCCTCTTTTCATGTCACCTTGGATGTAAATGGAAGAGGTGGTTCCTTTTAGGAGTGGCTAAGCTCCCTGGCCGTTTGGTATTTATGGAGCATGTCTTGAACAGATGGCTTCTGGTTTCTTCCTGAGGTGAGAGATGAGCAGGCTGTAAGTCACAAGGAATTTGTGATCCGCTGCCAGTGGCCTTTCCTGTGTTCCCCAGAGGTTCTGCCTGCTCTTTATACTGATGATATTGGATTAATGTGGGTTCAGTAAATAAATGGATGGATGAGTATTTATTATTGAGTGAATATTTCTTGAAACTGGCCTCCAGTACTGCCTAACTGCTTGTCTATTTCTAACTTTAGGAAGTCCCTCTGTGGTAAAGTGGATAATACTATACTATTCACTCTTAAATTCTTTGGTTAAATATAATTTCTGACAGATGCCATGATCTTTATTGAATTACAGGTTACTTCAGTTTTGTCTAGTTGTCTTAGTAACATTTTGAACATTTTGAATTGTGTGTTCTGGGTCCTCAGTTTTAATGATATAGTGAAGAACTTTTTCAATAAATGTGTTATAGTTAACTTCCAATATCATTCAAGTACAGTAATTAATGTTTAAATGTAAGAGGCAAAAAACAAAATTTGAATGCAAGCTGGCAGAATTGATAAGTCTTCTGTGTATGAGAGTGGTCCTCTCGAGCCTGGTGTGCACACTGCTGCTTTTTGCAGCTTTCAGCAGGATTGCCAGCATTCACTGAACACGGTTCACAGCACCCATCAGAGTGCATGTACTGAAGACACAGTTGTCTGGAAAGACGTGACTAGCGTCACAACCTTAATCATGCTTTGAATTTTTGTGCAATAGCCCTGGACCCACTGGTTGTTTAGTCTTTCTGTTTTCTGAAGAAAATCACAAGTCTTAATTCATTGCTTGTTTTGTTTTAAGTGAAGTTGTTCCGTCTAGCATACTATATCCTGAATACTTAAGGTCCATGTTAAATATTAAATACCATAAAGGACCTGTACATAAGAAGGCCATATCACTTGATAGAGAAAAACAAAAGTGTTTGCCCTTGCAGATTTTAGCAGACATTTGCTATTTCTGTTAAATATTATAGTTTATGAAGTTTCAGTCTTGTCCGTCTTGCTTGTGTTTGACCATTTTACTGTCCAAAGTTTGTTCCTGCCTGATAACATTTGCCCAGATGACAACTAAATATCTGTACAAATGCCTTGCACTTGTCAGTGAGAAGAAAAATCATGAATAAGACTGATTTTTCATACAAGGTCATCATGTAGGAAATGACTGATACCGAACAAAAATAATGCTGCCTACCTTAATATTTCACAGTACTCAAGCAAACATTTTTAGTTAAACCTAATAGCGTTATGTGTGATGAGGAAATGAAATACTCTATACTAAAAGTAAAATGTCATCCTAACTGAAGCATGATGGAGGGAGCTTTGTGTTGAGGGGCTGCTTTTGAGAAAAGTATCATGGCATTAGTCATATATGAAGTTCAAAAGATGTTGGCTTGTGTACAGCTTGACTCCAACTCCAGACACAGAAGTGGCCTGAATTTAAAAAAAAATTTTAAAAAATGCACATTTTAGAATGTCCAAATCAGAGTTCTGACCTCCATCCTAATGTAATGATATAGCATGATCTGTAACCTACAAGAGATCATAAAGCTGTTCGACATTATATATTTAGTGTGTTCAGTAAAGAAATGCCAAAGTACCATAGTATGTGCCCTATTTTTTAAATAATCAGACATTGCATTCATGTCACTTGGGTGAGATGTTCAAATAGGAACCCAGAAAATCTAATGTGCTCTCAGAGTTTCTTTCAGAACACACAGTTGCTTTTCCACTAACAGGAACCGGGCAGAATAAAGCCAAGCATGATTCTAGCTTTATTTTCACTGTCTTGATTTCCTAAAGGTTTTTTTGGAACAACCTGTGAAATATGGTTTATGCTCAGTATAAAAAACTTAGGCTGACCACCTTGTCGAGGCTTTGGTGAAGCTGTCATCAATGATTAGTGGTATGTTATGTTTTTCTGCAAACAGAGTCATGGAAAAAAAATCCTCTATCTTCAAAGAAGACCGTCACAGAGCCCAAATGAGAATATGCAATGTTTCTTTATTAACACAGATCATGCACAAATGTCTCAGTCCATGGAGTGAGCAATTAAACGATTCATCTGCTTTTGTACTTTTCTATTAACATTACCTCATCTGAAACATCCCCTCATCTGACTCTTAATATGCATAATATGCAGATCATTATTTCATTCAAGCATTTTCTAACTCTCCCGTTTATCTGAATGTTGCCTCGTTCATAGGGGTGTTCTGCATGCTCCACTTCTTCTTAGTACCGCTTCATATGAGAGGTGTTTGGCCTTTGCCATTAGTTTATCCTTGCTTTCTAGAGGGATGTTCATTACTCATTTACTACATTCTAACCTTGGAAATTCAGGTAGTTTCACTAAGGTGAGGCAGACCTCACCTGCTCAAGGTTTAAGCTATATTTAGTTAGCCATTTAGTTACCCTCGGTCCTTTATGTTTAAATAATTCATTGTTACATATTCATTTAAGTATATACAGTAAAACCTTGATTATCTGTCAGGGGTCAGGACCAAGGCTGTTACGGAAAACAGAAAAAGATGGATAACACAGCAGCTACTTAAAAATGATATACATTACATTAGTTTAGCAAAAGGTCTTGTTTATTTACAAAATAAAACTATATTAACAAACTATAGTAGTAAAATTAATTAGCTCATATAATATAATACAGTTCAGGGGTACTAGAGTTTTCTGCATTTTACTTGGAGTCTTCGTCTTGTAACAAATGGTGCCCTGTCTTATACTCCGTTATCTAGGTTACGGGTTACAGAGCACCCTCCAAAACAGTAAAAGAAAGCTTTCCCTACCAATCAGTTTATCTAGTACCACTTGCTTTCTTTTTATCGCTATACAGCACATACCCCTGCTTATTGTCTCCAGATTCGCTACTCAAATCTTCCTTCCACCACACCTTCCTTTTTCTCCTAACTTCTCCTGTCATTCATCTCCTAAGAGGTGTGTCCCCCCATTACAGAGCAGAAGCCCGTCACTTACACAGCATTCCACCCTTTCTGCTCTCAAACAGCGCATCACAAGCTGCCTCCATATCATAATATATTAACAAAACATAACAGAATTTTCAATGAAAATTCCAATACAGAAGAACACAGAATAACATTAGAGTCTGTTGTTTCCATTTTCAACACGTTTTTCAATTTTGTCTGCATCATGCTTTATATCATTCACTGTTGTTCTTCTACTCCATAAATTGAAGCAAAACTTAATGCACTTTCACAATTTCATAAATGTTTAATAACTTTTTGTGATAATTACAACAACACACACATTCGTTTATCAGATATAACAATGTATAGTAGATTAATAATAACAAAAGAGAAAAGCTACTAAGCACTATTAAAATTGAAAGTATGTAATTGACACTGTGATTTCAAAATGATGCATGGCATGTGGTGCAGGGGAAAAACACTATTTGCTAGCAAAAGGAAGAGTTCTTCCAATGTGCAAAGCTTGCAGCATATTGTGTGGCAGTAGTAATAGGTTGACGCTGGTATGTGCAATTTTTTTTCTTTTTTTGTTTTTTTTTTTGCCCTGACGGTTAAAGGAGACCGACAGTTAATTGAATAACGGATAATCAAGTTTTTACTGTATTTTTAATAAATTGTAAAAAAATTGCATAATAAATTCTATAACAGCAGGACTGCATTTCAAGCTTTTTTGCTATGGGTGTCATTTTTAACAAGTCACTATAGTTGTTAGTTTTATTTATGGTTTTGTAAAATACTTCTTTTTTTGTGCAAAATGGAATCAGAAGTACAATCTACCACACTGCTGTTCAGACATATGACAGTGATCAGCATAATGTAGAAATTTAACACAAAATGAAAAAGTTGAAAAGTAGAGTGAAATGAAAATAAAAAACTTAATTAAGCCTAAAAAGCAGCAAACAGAATAGTTAACACTGCTTGGTTGTTAAGTACCAAAAAACATGTTTTGCTTGTTGCAGTCACAGTGCAAATGGTGGCTTTTTTCCATTCTTGCTTGTCAGGCTGTTTTGGTTCCTGGTTTTTGTGGAAGAGAAACAATAACTTCAAAACCATTAAACACCCTGGTTTTTGTTTCATAAAAATGAATTTTTTGTGTGAAGTACACAATTACTGTAGTTTTTCTAAACAGCAAACAATTCTCTAAATATTGTCATTCTCAGAACTCTGTGTCCTAACATTTCTGTCCAGTACTGATATTACCATTAAGTCAACCACCAGTATTGGCTGCATAATACTAAAATCCCATGGGTACAAACTTGTTGAATCCATTCAGTTGCCCTTTTTTATTTAAGCTAATATAGTGGAGGTGAGCTGAGATGCCTATGATACTACTAGTTATGGATTTTTCTAGATCTCATATTTTTAGTTTTCATTTGTAAAAAAAAACCTCACAAATTCCTCAGATTTTTGTATGTGACCATTGCACAGACTTGGCATTAATTAAACAGATCATAACAGTTTGGCTGTTGGTGCAGCAGAGAGTACATGAGTTTGAAGTTGTAAACTAGCTATGAATGCAAGTTATGGTTCATTCAGCGGAGCCATGGTATCTGTAGTTTTTATCAATCTCCTGTATATTCAGAAACTTACTGTATGTGATATAAATGTCCAACTTTTTCTATGCCAAGGAGGATGGTACATTAATTTCAGCCATTGGTCTCACCATTCCACATATTAAAATTTGTCATTGTAGATTGTCAGAATACATATCAGGCCTTACCTGATGTGAATTCTGTTGTGTGTTTATGTCAGTTTATAAGTTGTACAAAATGGCGTCAGACCATAATGTACTTAATGCTAACACACCACAGAATGAACAGACAAATGTGTTTGATTTGTTACCTAGCAACTTGACGACATTTGTTTACTCAACTGTAATATTTATTGTTCTGTTCTGTTTTGTACTATAGCTGTTCTTGAGCTAAAAAATATAAAAAATTTGTTAATTTTAATTCTCATACCCTGCATCTTTGATCTTTTCTTCATCAGTAATGCAGAAAGCCTGGAGAGAGAGAAATCCTCAAGCTCGAATCTCTGCAGCACATGAAGCCTTAGAGTTAAATGAGTAAGTCTCAATACATTAATAAAAAAGGTTTGTTGGTTTTTATGCAGAATACTCTGGTAATGTAAACTCAGTAGAGGTCTAATGTTATTTGATCCCACTCAGTTGCCTAAGGAAATGCTGAGCTTTAATGCTGTTATGTAAAGGTCTGGAGTACAAGAATTAAAAAGATATTTTGAAAATGAAATTATTGCATTTATCCTTACCCATTTATATATTTCTTCAGACATTTTAGTCATAGACTGTAATAATTAGAATAATTTAAATATAGTACTTTCCAGTCATGGTAGGACATCAGTCACTAAAATCCTGGGGCTTTTTATAAGCAAATAATGGCATTTCACAAAATAGACAAACTAAACATTTTTCTTTATCAGATTTGTGAAAACAGCTATTTATTTTCCTCTATAGCAGAAAAGATATAACTTAAGCAGTGTATAGTTTCAGTTTCTTTTCTTTTTTTTTTTTTTTTGATTACTAAAATATAAATGAAAAGCAATCAAAGAAAACCTGCTTTATATAAATCATTGGTACTTCAGTGTTTCAGACAGAGGACTGATATTCTAAAGTCAAAGATACAGTGAGCCACCAGCAGCCAACAGTCACTTGTTAGCATACCTCTGTATAAAAATTACCACATTTATTTTACTAAAAGTATTTTTGTGAAAAATACTAAAATTGTAATCCTTTGTTTCTGGGTTTGTTTCAAAGCCCTGGATTTCAGCCAGTGACCCATAGTGCATATCACTTGTCGCATGGAATTAAAGGATTGCAACAGCCACTGATGGATTCTCTAGAAGCTGGCCCTTGCCGATAATAGAAGTATTATTTAATTCTATGGCTTGTTAGCGTTTTCATTCTGCCATGTCAAATCATTTTTATATTGCAGATCTTCCTTTTCTACCAAAATCCATCCAAGTGATTTGTGAACCAGAACAGATTAGCAACTGTCAGTCCTTCACTTTTTTTCTCTTGTGTTTCTTTCTGTTGTATTTCATGAAACCAGATGTTTTCCCTTAAAGATAGGGTGAGAAGATCAGTCACCCGGGAGGGGTTCAGAGTAGAACCGCTACTCCTCCGCATCGAGAGGAGTCAGATGAGGTGGCTCGGGCATCTGATTAGGATGCCTCCTGGACGCCTCCCTGGTGTGGTGTTCTGGGCACGTCCAACCGGGAGGAGGCCCCAGGAAAGACCCAGGACACGCTGGAGGGACTATGTCTCCCGGCTGGCCTGGGAACACCTTGGGATTCTCCCGGAAGAGCTGGAAGAAGTGGCTGGGGAGAGGGAAGTCTGGGCCTCTCTGCTTAAGCTGCTGCCCCTGCGACCCAACCTCGGATAAGCGGAAGAGGATGGATGGATGGACAGATGTTTCATGATAAGCATGCAGCATTTTAATTGGGAACACTTTCGATCAGTTTTTTCTCAAGTTCTGTCCAGTGGGCCATTTGACTACAGGTTATTGTGTAAACCATTTTCACGTTCAGTGAGTCAGTTTACCTCAAACTGGTCTCACTGTTTGATCAGCTGGCCTTTTCTTCTTGTACTGCAATTAGAAGAGTGCAACAGTGCAAGATTTGCCTTCTTATACAATTTCAACATTTTGTTTTCTGCCTTAGTTTTAAGTGGATATCTCTTTTGCATCATTTTCATGTTAATTTACCTTTTTCTGTAGAGTTTTCTTCCCTAATTTTAATCTAACAATTATAATTAACAATGAGTAGAGGAGAGACCAGGATAAACAGCACTGAAATTCAGGAGATACAGCTAGTGGGCTTTAGTAGATTAATGGCCTAAATAACCACAACACCTGGAAGAGCAGAATGAAAATTGTGGTGGAAATGATAAGTAAGAGCTAACTTAGTTAAGGTAAGAATCAAGGTAAGAGCAGAATTTAATTTGGGCTTAGAACCTGCAGCCACAATGGACCCTCAAACTGTGTTTGAGAACTAGTAAATTAAATGTAGCTAAGTATGTAAGTTAGTAAGTTATTCATTGGTCATTTGCAATTGTAAATTAGCTGCAGGTTAAAAATATGGTAAATGCAGCAGTTTAAGCCTAAAGAAAGCAAATAAGATTAAGAATCTTAAGTGAATTAACAAAAATAGAGTCCAGAAATGTTGCTTTAGTAGTAATTACTTCAGCAGTAATAAATAGCTTTTAATTAAGCAGTTAGGTTATAACAAAAAGCAACATTCACTGCAGCCCACCAGAACCACAGTTAGACTCCTGCCATGGTATGAACACTGCCCTACCAGTAACCTAGCAGTGTATAGTTTGCTGAGAGAATTCCAGTGAAGTGTAATGGTTTTGTGAGTGAGCATGAGTGCTGGGGTGTGAAAAGCACTGAAAGGCGGTATTCCTACAATTTCCTTTGGTTCTTTAATAAAAAGCTCAACATTTGTTCATTAACCCTGTAAAATCTTTGTGAAATGTCTCAATGTGCCCATGCACGGCACTGTTAGTGAAACAGTACAGCTACTCACCGTCCACAAGAAAGGCAGATGGCATGCTCAATGGTGGTAGATGTTGGGCAGCAGCTTGGCTTCTATAAATAAGTTCCATTGCAACAGACTGACATGTCTGAGCAATTTAAGTCACATTGCTCTGATAGGGTGATTGTTGTCTTGCAGAGCACTTGACTCACACTCGAAGAGCAGGCCATGCTTCGTGACCCACTGACAGACGTTTCCAACCTGGTTTGCGAACGTAAGGCAGCGTATTGGCTGCCTGAATCCATCCACTCATAAACGGTCATCAGAGATTAACCATCACTCAGCAAATGCAGACTTGTGGTGCTTGGTTGGTTGATGCTGGAAAGCCATGTTTTCATCTTTTTGTTTCCTATACACTTCATGAGATTATCAGAAGCGCTGGTGCTATTGTGATGGGAAGCCCTGAAAACTTGACAGTACATTCAAGACATCTGGAAAGTATGCATTTCTGTTTTGAGCCAGAAAGCCGCACAAAGGTGAGCGAGGGAGATGAATTAAAGAAGGAACTGAAATGTCATAAATACATGTTAAATGAGTACTAGTAAAGTAAATAATTTCTGGAGTATTTTTGCCCCTGCTCTTGTGTTTTAAAGGGCAGCATTGATAAAATCAGGAGCATTTTTGCCCTATGCCCTTGCATATTACTGACACTGCTTGCAATAGTATTTTACCCTTTCTACTATGTTTAAAGGGAATAATGCTATTGTGTCCTTAAATCATATCCTGAATACAGAAAAAAAAATATTCTGTTCTAGAGCTGTTGTCTAAAAGTGTCAGAATAAGTCAAGATTGTGAGTTTCACAGCACAAAATGGAGTCCAATTAGTAGTGGTGCAACGGATCAAAAAACTCACGGTTCGGATCGGATCACGGTTTTAAGTCACAGATCGGATTAATAAAAAAAAGACAAGACAAATTTAACTCTCCATTTATTTAGTTAAGTATTTTTTGCCCATTAAAAACATTCATCTCAAGACTCCTTCCACTCAATTATATAAATACAAATTAAGGTGCAATATAGGGCATTATAACGATTTCCTTTAATATGGACACAATAAAAAACAACTTTAAATGCAATTTAAGGCATCGTTGCTTCTTACTTTGAACATGGAGAGAAAAATAAAAACTAGCATATGTCCACATCATCAAAAAAGAAGAAAGCAAAGCAGAACTGAGCTTATAATTTCAAATTTTTTTTCAAAAACATGAGGATGTCTACATTTTCTGGGGCAAATGTAGATCCCTTTGCTGTAACTATGTCCCCTGCTGTTGAGAACACCCTCTCGCTAGGCACTAAAGTGCCAGGCACAGCAAGATGGTGTCTTGCCATTGTGGCAAGGTGAGGGTATTTACATTCGCTGCTTTTCCACCAAGTCAGTGGATCACCATCGACTGGAATGCCACTTGCTGCCTCATAGGATACCACCTCCTCTTTGATGGTGTCAGCAAAAGCCTTGCTGACCATGTCCTTTTGTGCAAAGGTCTCACCAAAAAGCTCCGCCATTGCCGACTTCTTTTGAGGAGATGTGTCTGCTCCTGTTGATGCTGCATATTGACGCTAAAGGGAAAGTTACATTATTGATTAAAACTTTTTTTTTCCCATAGACATTAAAATGTGGCAATAACTTAATAAATAACTTAATAAGCTTAACTGAAAACGTTATCATAAGAAATAAAAAATATATAATTTCAAAATATTTATTTTCTTTACCTCTTCACAGTCTTCAGTGCCAAGACTGCTCACAATCTCAGTAGTGAGATCACTGTATGTCCTCAGGCGTTGGGCAAGGTCTAGGTGAGACAGCGACTTGAACCTTGGATCAAGTGCAGTAGATCTGTGAAGGTAGTCCTGTAGAGTTGGTGGTGAAGTGTATCTGGGCTTCAGGTCCTCTCTAATGGCAGTCTCAACATCTCTTGTGATGGTGCTGTCTTCCTCACATGGGGCCATGGATTGTAGGATCCTTGTTTTCAGAGGCAGGATCATGGACACAGATGGTGCCGTTTCAGTGCTCAACAGAGTTGTAACCATTTTGAGTGGTTTGAGCAGCTGGAGGACCTTCTCTGCCACTTTAATATCATCATCAGACAAGGTGACGATGTCTCTGGCATTTTTCTTCAGGGTTTTGTCTGTTAGTGCAGAGTATATAGCTGCCTGCTCCTGCTCCAACATATCATAAGTGGAGTTCCACCTTGTTGTGATATCATGTATGAGCTTATGAGTAGGCAGCTGTAGCATTTCTTGCTTGGTCTTAAGCACGTGAGCAGCTGTTGAGCTTCGGTGGAAGTAGGAAACCACCTTCCTGATCCTCCCAAGGAGGCGGTCCATCTTACACACTTTCATTCCTTTTTGGGATGCTAAATTAATTGCATGCGCAAAGCACCCTATCTGTGGGCCCAGTCCTGCTTCATTCACTGCATTTATTTGGTTGTTGGCATTATCTGTTGTGACTGGGATATTAGTATTGGGCCTTTCTATCCTCCATTCTGCCACTGCTTCCGTCAAGACGTGTGCCAGGTTTGTGTCAGTGTGACTCTCGTAGAGGGGGCGTGTCTGCAGTACAGGGCTTCGTATCTCCTCTGCTGTGATGTAATGAGTGGCCACTGTCCCATAGCTTTCTGTTGCCCTGGAGGTGCACCCGTCTGTAGTTAGGGCCACAGAACATGCCTGGGACAGTTCAGCCATAACTTTTGACTTTTCCTGCTCATACATACTTGGGACAATATTGTCACTGAAGTGAGTGCGCGACGGAAAATCATTGTGGGGCTCAATCACATGTATCATATGTTTAAACCCCTTGTTTTGCACAACGGAATATGGCCTCATGTCTGCAGCAATAAACACCCCAATAGCTTTTGTAATAGCTTTAGCCCGGTCTGATTGGGCAGCAAAGGGCTGCTTAAATGCCGCCTGATATCTTTGGTTGTTGCGCAGCCATCGTCTTGGGTCCTGTCATATCAGGGTGGTGTCGTTTTAAATGAGTGGCCATGCCCGACGTGTTGCCAGTCTCATAGGGCTTCCTTGTGCCACACAGTCGACAAACTGTGGTGGTTTTATCCACAACCCTTTTCCCATCAACATATTTAACAGGGAAGCCAAAATGCTCCCACACATGAGACTTAAATGATGCTGGAGGTTTGTCGAGCTCCTCTGCTTGAACTGCTACCGCTGGCCATGACCACACGTATGAAGCGGCAAACCGAACAAAAGTCGATCGAAAATGCGCGAGAGAGGTTGAGTTAGTGCACAAGAGGTTGAATTAGTGCGTGTGAGAGAAGTTTATTTGCAGTTCAGTGCACGAGAGACACACGCACAATACAGTGGAACTTTTTTTTTTCTCGGATCTTTGGATCACAGGCATACCAAACAGTGGACAGGAATCAGTTCGGATCATGGATCAACAGTGATCCGTTGCACCACTACCAATTAGGTATCTTTTAAGAACTGTCACTGTACCCCCAAGTGGGTCCGTTGTACTTACAGGGCTGGCAGCAGATTGTCTAAATGTCCTGATTTTATTGGCAAGACAGTAGGTACCTCTTTCTGTTGAAAGAATTGTCAGCATTAGCATCTTAACACACTTCTCTTTTTTGGTACAATGTTACAAATGAGCAGACGGAAAAAAAGAACGTTAAACCAATAAAGGAGATTGAGTTTGTTGTAAAGAAGCTTGACTATACAGAAGAGTATAGCATTTGGTCATTGAATTTTCTCTTTGGCCAATGTGTTAAACAATTAACCCTTAAGTCTAGTAAACATAATTGGCCATCAGTCCATCTTTCTCCAAACATTTAAAAAACCGCCATTAGGCAGAAATGACAGGAATATCGTACAGTTCTGAAGTGGAGAATGTTGAGATCAGGACAAAAGGTGCAACAAAAATGCTGGGACGCCCTTGACTAAATGAAAGAGTGAAGAGCTGAGCATTGTGCATGCAGTTGTGGTTACCTATCTCAGGACCATGCCTGAAAGCCCCCACTGTCAATTCTCCAGACAAACTGGCATTTTTATGATTAATAGCTACTGTCACGTTGGCTTTTGTAGCAGCAGTAATGGCTTGAAGTCTTTTGGGATAAATGCATGCTGTTTTTAGCTTATTCTTTTAGGTAGATTTGCAGTTATAGTTGTACCCTACAGTTTTCAACCAGTGCCACAGATTCTCACATGGCCTGAGATCAGAGCCTGGATTGGGCAATTATAGGACATAGCCCTTTTTGTCTTTGAGACACTCCAAGATTACTTTGGTCTTCTGTTTTTAATCTTTGTTTTACTGAAACTGAACTTTCTTCCAGTTTTCACCGTTTAGCTGACTTGAAACAGCCTTTCTTGCACTATTTGCTTTCTTCGATTTTCACCTGATGCCCAGTCCTTGGTGAAAAAAATCAGGTCTCAGTGTATGTTTGCACCACCATAATTCACTGTGGGCAATGTAACACTTGAGCAATGCATATCTCTTTGAACTTTGGCCAGAAAGATCTGTCATGATCTTATCTGACCACAAAACCTTTTCCTTATACACATCTTGGTCATTCTCTTGTGTGGGGTTTTTATCAAGAATATGGGACAGTTCTTTTATTGATTCATTAGTGGAAGCCAGTTGTAAGGCAAGTGCAACCTTGGTAGACATAGAATCGCAACAAAGTGACTGAATACGCATGCAATATTATACATAATACATAAAAAAAACAAAGATTTTGACTTTCAGTACTTTGAAATCAGAATATCATGGAGACCAATATTTCATTGTGGGATTTGCTATTCAGAAAAATTAAATAAGTGGCCTATTTACTTTTACAACCTGCTAAAGTACATAGCTGCACACCCCTGCTCACCCAGTTTTGTGGGACTGGTCAACCCTTTTCACCCTGCAAATGTTAAAAATGAGCAAAGTCTATGTACAGATGGCTCATTCACCTATGTTTTATGCAGAATGTGATTTTAATGCACACACAGACAAAGAGCAAAACAGCTTCTCTTTGTAGTGATCGATGTATTCTTTGACCCTCTTGACTGAGAGTGACTGTGCTTGCTGTATGTGTATTTATGTGTATTTATACTTTTTGATAACTACATCATACAGTATATGAGCTCCACTCCTAAAGGTTTGCTTGAGTTATTTGCACCATATTTAAAATATGTTTACAGGTGAGCTGCAGCATCTTTGAAAGCACTGATTGTCTGTCTTCATCTTTGCCTTAGCTGTGCCACTGCCTACATCCTTCTCGCAGAAGAGGAGGCTACAACAATAGTGGAAGCTGAAAAGCTGTTTAAACAGGCACTGAAGGTCGGTGAAGGGTGCTACAGAAGAAGTCAACAACTGCAGCATCATGGGGCTCAGTATGAAGCACAGCATAGTAAGAAACTGCTTACTTAAAAGGCAAATCGTGATGGCGCAGGAAAATGTTCATGGGCTTCCTACACTTTGGGAGTCAGAGATTCTTTATAGTAACAGTAAAATAACAAAAGAACAACATGTACAATTTACAAATAGTTTTTGCTGATTATATTCCAAATATGTGATGTATTTTAGATGTACAGTATGTAAATAATTGACATAATGCTCTACTCTACAACACAAATAAATGCCACAGAAAGGAGTTCAATGGACTTCCTTCTGCATTTACAATGGTGTGCATTGGGAATGAGCAGGAAGTTTTACTTTAGAGTTTTATTCTTTTTATTGCATTGCAAGTGAAGATTTTTGTCGCTGTTAAAATGCAGTGCTTATGTAGTTTTTTCTTTTTTTAATTAAGGACAAAAATAACCTAAAGTCAGTCATTTTTACTAACCCCGCCACCACCACTTCAACCTTCTCATACATAAATAAAAGCAATTTATTTACCAATTGCCATATTTACTCTAGCTATGCACATTCGTAGAGTTTGGTCTGCAGACAAAAACTTCTGCTGCAAATAACACACACTACACTTTTAATTTATTTATGCTAGATTACTCAAAGTAAGCAGCTTGTAAAGGCAGCAGTGTGATTTGATGAATGGAAGTCATTTTGCCATTTACTCATTACGGTATTTTGTTTATATGAAGGTAATTGTTTTGCATTAATGTAGGCTTTTGAACATTAGTTATTTGAATTTCCTTTTTCAAAAATTAATTGAACGAGATTATATATGTGAAATATCTGAAATCATGATGTGCATTTGCAATGATAAGTGGAAAAACAAAAATAACTAACAATACTGGGCTGGCAAATTTTCATCTTGGTGTGTATAGTGAGATTTTCTCAGTTATCAGCAGCAGTGGTAATCTGCATATTATTATGCATCATGGGTATTTTCTGTAAGTACAATTTTGATGTGATACTTTATATTTTTAATGTTTTAGTAGCTAACTTATTTTTGTAAGTTTTTGTTTACAGGACAATCTAGGTCTAGCCTAGTCTTCTATATCAGGTCGTGAAGAAAGCATTTTTTCAGTGCTTATTTCTATATACTGGCACATTTGAGACATTTACAATTGAAATATATATTGTAATTTCCCAAAATTGTCATAGTTTATATTCTTAGCTTTCTAATGAGGCTTCAGGCATTTACATATGATATGTACTGTATATTTAGAAGTGAAATTGCACAAATACAGTACATTTTTCAAAGTGTAGTCAACTTTATTAAAAGAAAATACTAAATGAAGGATAAGAGTGCTGTACAGAAAGCTGACAATTTAATTTTCACCTAAATATATTTGAAACACTTTAGATAAAAACAGAATCTTGCTGATGTGCAGCAAAAAATTTTGATGAGTTTAATTTAAAGCTAGAATGCCATGGTGGTGCAGTGCCTAACACGTTAACCTCACAGATCCAGCATCTAGTCATTGTCTGTGTGGAGTCTGCTCATTCTCCATCAGTTGTTGAGGGTTTTTTTGGGCATACCAGATTTCCTCACACATCCCCACACCTGATACTCTTGGGGTAAGCACTAGCTAGCCCTGATTATAAACTGAAATTTATCTCTCTATTATAAAAAACAATCTTGGGACGAGACAGGACTTTTTTTCCTGTGATGAGAATTGATCCTTTGAAGAGAGACACTTTCACTTCCCATGAGACGGTCAAGTCACGTCATACTTAAAACCTTTGGAAGCAAGTCCCGTGAGATGGTGACTTTTGCAAGTCATGCCCTACTTACAACCATTTTCAAACAAGACCACAGTCATCTAACCTCTCAGTTATTGGAGTGCTTTTGGCAGATACACTTCCTGTGCTTTCAGCTCTTAAACATTTTGTGCCAAGAGATTTAAACATGCCCGGGGCAGGAAAAAGACAAAGTAGAATGTCGTAAAGAATTCAAAAACATTGGCACGATACACATACAGAGCAGGTTAGAGATAATGGAAGTTTGGAAAATTTGAAAGTCTCTAAAAAATGATAGTAAAGATCGCAAACAAACAGAAACTATTACTCGGTGAAATAATGAAACAGTGAAAAGAGATTGAATAGTGTTTGAGGATGTCTGGGGGAGAAGAGAGACAAGGTAGTGAGACAAAAGGACAGCTAATGTACCGACCCTTAAACATTTGAAGTGCCGCATGAAATGCAGATTACGCGGCACGGCAGTAGCAGCAAGTCAACAGCTGATCTAGCAAAGAGGAGGTAAAAAAACCAAACTATTTGTTTCCCATTGTATCACTGTGTAAAAGTGGTTTTAGAGGAGTAGCCACGTCTCCTTGGGGTGTGTTCAGCCCCCCTCTTCACAACACTATGTAACACTGGCGCTTGGGATGATGGGAGGGGTTGGTGAGCGAAGCTCCCCAGTTAATTTAATGTTTGATGCACAGTCCTTGTCTTTATCTTGCTTGGCCATGTTCAAGTACATTTAGTTTGCCATCCTTAGTCCATCTGAAAGCAAAAAATGACCTGAACAAAACTGCAAGAAGTATCACTTTTAAGAGTCTTCAAGTTCACATGCAGATCTGCAAGTATGGCAAATGCAAATACATTTTTTACATTTAAGCACACGCCAGGGTTTTACTGATCAGTAAGCATAAATGAATTATTTTCGCAACCTGAAATAGACAAGTTGTTCAACAATGCACAATTGTTAGCTTTTCTGATCAGATGAGAGCATTGTTAATGTTAACAGGCTAGCTCTCATTCCTCCCATCGCTGCATATCAAAGCATACATTTTAATTTTTATCAGAGTTTCTCACTTGATTTCTTGTAACGTATCAGTGTTGCTGTCCTATTAGCTCATCATTTGAGTATTACCTAAACTTTCTACCTAGACTTACAATCTATGACTGTAAGAAACCCCTTTATCTTTAAATGAGAACCTTTAACAGCTTATTGAAGATCAGATTTGAAATTCACATTTGCATTATGAGAGGTGCTTTTTTTTAACTTGTAATTGCTAGAAAGCACTGCATCTTCCCAATGCATTAACTGAATGAGTAGCTTTGAAAGCTCAATCTGTGTGGTCACAATTGTTAGTTGTTGGCTGACCTACTGTACTGAGAAATTGGCATGTTAGCCAATATACAGTATTTTAATATTTATTTCCTTTCACAGAACATCTCAGGCTGCAAAGAAGTATATTACAAATGCAGAGTTATATTACTTTTTATATATTTTTTTAGCATGAGGAGCACTGGCAGTTTAAGTGACTTGCTGAGGGTCTGAGTTGGGAACCGAATCAGCAGCCTTTTGGTTTAATTTTCATTGTCTTACTCGGTAAGCTTTGCTGCCTGAAGAGTGGGATCTTCTAGTGTTACACAGAACTTTGGCAGATCTACAGCCATGACTTGTTGACATGTGTCATTAGTGTCGTCGTAGTATTCACACTTGCATCCCTTCCTCAACTTTTCCTGTCCTGTTCCCAAAAGGCAAATGTAAACTCTACTTAAAATATCAAAGGTGCTAACTAATGCATTCATATTACAAATGTACTGCTGTCCCTTAAATAAAAGTCTAGTTATACCACAGCTTGTAGATTTATAAATGGAAATCTCATCAATACCTATTTATACATTACATTTTTAAACTTTGTGTACATTTTCTAAAATTGATTACCAAATTTCATTCAATTTTTTGATGACTTTGAGGGCACGTCAAGCATAACTGCCTGGAATGAAATTGCATAGAGAATAGTGAAGTTCCTATACAGGTTTTTTCCTTGCCATTTTTAGTACATTTTCCTCCAAAACTAGCTACAGATGCTTAAAATCCTGCACCACACAGTGACCATTACATGATGGTACCCTATTGCAGTTAGTTTTTAGCTTCAGCCCAGGACAAGACTGTAGGTACAGCTTTTTGTTTATTTATGTATTTTCTTGAAGTGGCTAGTTGAAATTGTATGTATCACTAATCCACACCACTACCGTCATTTATCTGTTAAATTCTATATTTTATGCCAAAATCAACTATGAAGTTGCACAAAACCTTTGCATGCTGAAAATATAGAACTAGTAAAGAAGTCATTTTCATGTCACTTCCTTAACTTGCTGACACTTATACATAAACTCACAGACTGGCTGCATTGTAAAACCTTTTGTTTTTGTGTTTAATAACACTAGGAAGGGACACAAATGTATTAGTGTACATCAAAAGGAGGTTAGCAATGTGTGCACGGAAGCTGGGAAGGACAAGAGAAGCAGTAAAAATGATGAGAGACGTAAGTATACTTGATTTGAAATACATCAGCAATGCTGTCCCATAAATCCTTGCTTCTAAATTCACCATCCCTTAGTGATGTTATTTATATTGTGTCTGTATTGGTGGCTGTCTTTAGTGAATGGCACGTGCTACAAGATAACTGTTTCATCCATCTTTGTGCTGTCGAACTTCCAACGTATTTGCTTTTTCAATACATCATTGTACTGTAGTTACTGGTCACTGCTGATTTGACATAAAAAGCCGATTTTCAAGTTTTTAAAAGAATTACTTTTTTTACTAAAGTGATCACTTTATATACCAAATTAAAAATCTACTTTAAGTACATGAATTTGTGTGTTAGGTTCAGCAAAGAAGAAAAAAATAACCCAATAATGATGCTCAATGAATGATCATAACAATTTTAAGAAAGATCATTAAAATGTACAAATGTGCGCACAGCAAACAGGCAAAAAGCATTAGTTATAATGGCAGAAGCCTGGGACTGGTGCCATGACGGGTTCATGCCGTTCTCCAGTTACTGATGATGTTGTCTCACTACCTCTGACTATATACGTAGGGTGTTCCACTTTTTGACACATCTTCTGGCAGGGAAATAATATTGGAATGAAACTGGAATAGAATACTTTTTCCACCACTAATTTAATTCATGATTGCATTTTTTGCAAGTATATTTTGACCTTTAATAATATTTTTGAAGATGTGTTCCAAAATCTACAGGACATTTTTTTCTTGACCTTTCATGAATCAATGTATCTATATAATAAAATCCAATTTTTTGTAAATGTTTTGAATTTGTTGATTTACATCTTAAACCTGACAATGCTTAGTGGAGTCTTTGGAAGAATTGCGTATAACAGAAGATGTATGTTTTCCAGCTAATGAAGGAGTTCCCTCTTCTCAGCATGTTCAATATCCATGAAAATCTCCTAGAAGCCTTACTGGAGTTGCAGGCCTATGCAGATGTACAAGCAGTATTAGCAAAATATGATGGTAAGTGATGGCGTGCTAACAATGTTTATAATATGCCACATTTTTCTAAGTAATTTTTACAGATCAAGTTACTGTAGCATCTCACAGGAGCTTCACCTCCTCAAGGTACATGCTGTGATAGAATATGTGCAAGTTGTTTTTAAAGTTTTGATTATCTTTTATTTATTCTGTCAAGTGTGCATTTTTATTTTGGTGACAAGCTTGAAATTAGTCCTGCTGTGCTTTGAATTGCTCTTGCAGGATATGTGGGACAAGAGAGTGTTTTGCAGCTCCAGTTCAGAACCTTAAGGTCCAAGGAATCACAAATATCCTGTCCGTATACACTGTCTGTTAACATTTACAAGCTCTACTTACCACACATTCCCTTCCAAGGAAAGAGCTTATTAAAATGATTAATTTTTTCTCCCCAACTAAATCTACAGTAAAAAGGTTTATTCATATTTAGTTTTCTGTGAAGGAATTGATTGAGGCTGTGTATAATTACTGTGATAAGGTAATATTAATAATAATAATAGTGAACTATTTCTTAAATCCTTAAACTGCAGCTGGTATATCTCAAGTATAATAACAGTAATGCCCAGTTCCAAACAAACTTGTCCAGGAGCAGCAAAAATGGTATAAACTGTTTCTGAATTGTCTCACATCTTTTAATATAGAGGTGTGCATTACATTTACCGTAGTGTTGAAGCAGCCAGGATATCCTGGGTGCACAGGCTTTTCACTCCAAAAGGCAATTCTTAATATTGCAGCAACAATAACACCCACAAGTACACTACTGTGTAGAGGCCACAAGAACATCATGTTAAACCTAGTTTTCCAAGTAGGCACATATTTATTTACTTTTGTAAAAACATTAGAATAAAATTATCTAAACATTCAAGCAAATCTTGTTAATTTTTGTTGCATGACTTTTCTAAAAATGTCTTGCGCAATAGCTAGAACACCACCGCATACTTTGTCCCCAAAGCTCTCCTTGAATCCCTCATCTATTCCATGTGTTAGGTTAAATTCACCAACAGGCCATGTGACTCAGATTAATGGGTGTGTTGGATGGTACCCAAGAATACTAGGGTGTCTCAAAAAGAGGTTTGGAAATGGGTAAGCTAAAGCACTTTGACATACATAAAAATTATAGTTTTGTATGAGCAAGAATGTAGTGTGCACATATCAACACCCCAAACTGGAGTTTCAAGCTATGCTGTTCATACTGCCACACTGTGGAAGACATAAAAGTCTGCCAGCACCTGCTGAATGGCACTTAAGGTTGCTTAATCTCACCTCTTTGGTGTTAACCCCAAACATGTCTCATGCTCAGAATTTTTTGTAAAACCAGTTAATCCTGAGTGTCCCATAGGTTAAGCTGTTATGATTCAATGTAAAGCATTAAGCCCGAATAACTCTCGGGATAGTATTCTGCTGCCATCTGTTGGATAAAATAAATCATGCTCCAAAAACCCTTGAGTATTCTTAAATCAGGTGGAGCCTTCAACCAAAGTACAGTGACATGTAAACGCTGTAAAGCTAGTTTTAGGAGAAACTAGGTGAAACTTAACCATTAGTTAGTTCAAGTAGTAGTGATGAAAGTATGAATTGGTCTCCAGACGTTGGCAAAGATAGTGAAACTGATGTATATGGCACTGTACATGACGTACCTGGTAAATTTAGTCGTCTGAAGGTTTGCCATGATCAGGTGGGCATGTGGCAAAAAGGCAAAATTATTCTGATTAAATGGAAGCACAAGAAAGACGTTATCTCCCTAAGTACAGCGCACAATGCAGCAACTGTCCATGTTCTGTGTCAGTGGAAATGTGGAAGTCACTAAGCCTTGCGCTATGGTAACATACAGTTAGGTCCATAAATATTTGGACAGAGGCAACTTTTTTCTAATTTTGGTTTTGTACATTACCACAATGAATTTTAAATGAAACAACTCAGATGCAGTTGAAGTGCAGACTTTCAGCTTTAATTAAATGGGGTGAACAAAACGATTGCATAAAAATGTGAGGCAACTAAAGCATTTTTTTAACACAATCCCTTCATTTCAGGGGCTCAAAAGTAATTGGACAAATCAAATAACTGGAAATAAAATGTTCATGTCTAATACTTGGTTGAAAACCCTTTGCTGGCAATGACAGCCTGAAGTCTTGAACTCATGGGCATCACCAGATGCTGGGTTTCCTCCTTTTTAAAGCTCTGCTAGGCCTTTACTGCAGCAGCTTTCAGTTGGTGTGTGTTTGTGGGCCTTTCTGTCTGAAGTTTAGTCTTCAACAAGTGAAATGCATGCTCAGTTGGGTTAAGATCAGGTGACTGACTTGGCCATTCAGAATTTATTTTCCACTTCTTTGCTTTAATAAACTCCTGGGTTGCTTTGGCTGTTTGTTTTGGGTCATTGTCCATCTGTATCATGAAACACCGCCCAATCAATTTGACTGCATTTAGCTGGATTTGAGCAGACAGTATGTCTCTGAACACCTCAGAATTCATTTGGCTGCTTCTGTCCTGTGTCACATCATCAATAAACACTAGTGTTCCAGTGCCACTGGCAGCCATACACGCCCAAGCCATCACACTGCCTCCATCATGTTTTACAGATGATGTGGTATGCTTTGGATAATGAGCTGTTCCACGCCTTCTCCATACTTTTTTCTTGCCATCATTCTGGTAGAGGTTGATCTTGGTTTCCTCTTTCCAAAGAATGTTTTTCCAGAACTGTGCTGACTTTTTTAGATGTTCTTTAGCAAAGTCCAATCTAGTCTTTCTATTCTTGAGGCTTATGAGTGGCTTGCACCTTGCAGTGCACCCTCTGTATTTACTTTCATGCAGTCTTCTCTTTATGGTAGACTTGGATATCGATACGCCTTCCCCCTGGAGAGTGTTGTTCACCATGGAAATGATTCTGCGATCATCCACCACTGTTGTCTTCCGTGGACATCCAGGTCTTTTTGCATTGCTGAGTTCACCAGTGCTTGCTTTCTTTCTCAGGATGTACCAAACTGTAGATTTTGCCACTCGTAATATTGTAGCAATTTCTCGGATGGGTTTTTTCTGTTTTCGCAGCTTAAGGATGGCTTCTTTCACCTGCATGGAGAGCTCCTTTGACCGCATGTTGTCTGTTCACAGCAAAATCTTCCACATGCAAGCACCACACCTCAAATCAACTCCAGGCCTTTTATTTGCTTAATTGATAATGACATAATGACGGACTTGCCCACACCTGCCCATGAAATAGCCTTTGAGTCAATTGTCCAATTACTTTTGAGCCCCTGAAATAAAGGGATTGTGTTAAAAAAATGCTTTATTTGCCTCACATTGTTATGCAATCTTTTTGTTCAACCCACTGAATTAAAGCTGAAAGTCTGCACTTCAACCGCATCTGAGTTGTTTCATTTAAAATTCATTGTGGTAATGTACAGAACCAAAATTAGAAAAAAGTTGTCTCTGTCCAAATATTTATGGACCTAACTGTATGTTACCATAGCGCAATGGACGTATTGATTGTGCAGATCAGGCATGGACAGTTCTACCTTCTCATACACAAGCAACAGAACAAATAATATAAGGAAAGTTTACAAAAAACACACTTGTATTTCCCTGATTGCCACATCGGGCTGTGCATTGGTGACATTTTCAAATTATATCACATGAAGTATATGTACAGATTCTGCATCAGTACAGTGAGAAACACTAGTATTGACATTTCTAATATATTATGTTGAAATTTTGATATATGTTTGTGTTTCTGTTAAACATAATGACATTTTTCATTGCTGGAAAAAAATTAGTAGTTTTTGTTTTGTTTTTTTAGGGGGACACAACACTAAAGAGGCTAAAAGACAAAAGGAAGTCCAAACAAGTGTTTTTCCAGCATTTTGTAGATTACTGTGATATCAAAGTAGACACTCTGAATAAAGCAGTTTTAAAAGATGTGGTCTTGTAGAGAGTGTTGCAGCTAAGAAGCCATTCTTGTAGAAAGACATAAGCAGATGAGATTGCATTATTTGAAAGACTATGAAGTATTTAGCGACATCTAGTGGCTGACAGACTTAAATAGTGATTCCAAAAGTTACTTTCTTGGCTCACAAACATGCTGATATTTTAGAAGCAGTATTGTCGAGAATCACTTTGACTGCTGTGTGCATCCTCCTGTGAAGCAAGCTTAGTGGCTTTGTTACATTCTGGAGGTGCATTTTTAGCCAGTGGTGTAGGCAATTTCATCGAAATTCATGGAATGATGACTGCTGTGAAATACGGATAGATTTTGATTCATAATATAGTACCTCAACAAAAATTAACATTGACAAAAATATTCAGCAGAGTATCTTGCCAAACACACTAAAAACACAAGATCATCCATAGATGCAATACTGACTGTTACATTGTCTATTTCAGACTTAAGAGCACTCTGACCCAACATATTACTTGTGTATAATGTCTGCAAACAAAAACTCTTTTGCACAGAAGATAGAAATGTTGCTGCACTGCTGTACTGTACATATTTTGTATTACTCATTATTAGTTACAGTACATATTAGAATGTATACATGTGGAGGAAGAACCCATCCAATATCCAGAAGGCTTTAAAAATGATATGTTTTACTAGTGCTGTGAACTCGGAGCCATGTGATTACAAACATTGTATGGTGTTTATTTCTTATCACAGTTAAACCAAAAAGACTAATGACTTCACTTACTTGTTCCTGGCACCTACTGTATGTAAGAATAACTATGTATTATAAGTGCCATCAGTGCCACTCTAGCCGACTTTAAATTCTACAGTGGGTGACCTTACATATACTGTACAGAAGAGCAGGTATATTTGCTTCAGCCATTTGTTTTGTTCCCTGTCTACTCATGCTTTACATAAGTATTTTTTTTTTATTTCCTGTATGCTTTGAAAATTTCAAAAGAGAACATTTTTAATGTACATGTATATGCTGTGTGATGTCTTTATACTAAATATTAATGTGCACTGCAAAAGTGAAGTCCACTATAAATTAATCTGTGAAACGCTAGCTTTCCTTCTAAATGTGGTTACTTACAATTTGTTCTAATCGGGTATATATGTGTTTGCCAAATGCCTTAACGCATGCCTTTTCATTTTAAAAACATTTCAAAGAAGGTTCAAATACTTTCCCTTGGGGAATTGTGCTGAATTTAAACAGTTTATATCTGCCAGAACCATTTTTCTAAAGTTTCCTAGATCTTATTTAGTGTTTGTACAGTAGAGCTCATCTGGGGCTTTTGTAACTTTACCCACAGAGAAAAAATGCTTTGCATAAAGGAATGCAGTAACATTAGTTTATTTAAGAAAATGCATGTTTTCACAATTCTTTTTTTTTTTCCTTTCCCAGATATTAGTTTACCCAAATCTGCAACAATATGTTACACAGCTGCTCTCCTCAAAGCCAGAGCCGTCTCAGACAAGTAAGTTTGTCACTTTTCATTTATTAAAACTTTGCCTGTCCATTGGTTAGTAGTGGCATGGTGGCACAGTGGGCAGCACAGCTGCCTCTCGATTCCTGTTTTCAGTTGTTGCCTATGTAGACTTTCGTTTCTTTCTTCTCAGCTCTCTCATGTCTCAAGACGGGCAGATCAGGCTAATTGGGTATCGTAGACTGTGTCTGTGTGCTGCAGTAGACTGGAATTATTTCCCACCTTGCACCTGTGCTACCAGAATAGGCTCTGCCTTTCAACTCCCATAAAATAGAAAAGCAGGGTTGAGAACATAATACTCGAAAGTACTGTAAATGTGTTGGTTTCCAAATTAATGGGTTTTGTAACACTTAAGCTGAAAGAGAAGAAATTTAGACCTCTTATGGACAAAGTTTACATCACAAAAGTGTATGATGATTTTTTTATACTACAGTTAATCAGAGGTCTAATTAATGTTGTTTAATAAGAGTCTGCTAAACTCCATTTTTTAAAGTTCCTCATTTTGTTCCTCAATTTTAGAACCTCTTTCACTTGTTTCTCCACATGTACCCACTTGACTTGTATTTTTATTGTTTAGTTTTAAAAAGTGTAAGATGTAATATTTCTCAGTATGTTTTAAAATTTAAAAACTTGCATGTGATCCACTTTGAGACCAGACTGATGTTTTTGGGTCAGTGCAGTGCACAGCAGATGTTGGGCTTGGTTAGTGTAAGAAGTAGAGCCGAGCATTTCTGAAGAATCTCATTAATGTAATTCACGATTGCACAATATCCCAGGAATTTAGTCAATCTCATGAAAGTTAACCTGGTTAGTGTCTAGGTCAAGAACGTGTATATTTGTATTTTCCATGGAGTTCCTAGTTTGATGCATTTTCGAATGGCACCAACAAATTCCAGGCAAATTCTGCAAGCCATACTAACCTACAGTACAAATAAGTGAACAGTCAAAAGAGATCTATTTTATGGTTTAGCAGAACATTTGAACTTTTTAAAACTGAACTGGGCAGCTTTTGAAATAAGAGCGCCTCTCCGTTTCCAAGTCGAGGAGAAGTTTGCTAATCTCCGATACCATTACATATAGCCATGTATCACCTCATTCACGAATACGTTTCCACCATTGAATGGAGTGACGCTATCTGGAGGCTATGAAGCAGAGATATGGGGTGCAGATCTCATACAACGTAAACCCTGAGCAGCTTTGCAGAGCACTTTAAATGCAATAGCATTTATTTTTATATGAGTCATCAGTTTTTCATATTGTGATCCATAGTGTTGTGTGTGCCTTAAAGGCAACTTTGGGTTTTGAGAATATTGTGCAACATAAATAAACTAAATAGGTGCAATGTGTAAGAATTCCTGCTTACCAATTTATTTTCTTTTAGAAAAGAGAAACTTGCAGGGTATAGTTGTGGACGTTCTGTGCTTTATTTTCTCCACTTATTTCATGCAATGTAACACTCATGAATGAATAATACTGTCCCTGGAAAACACCTGGTCAATGTGATGTATGTGAACAAGTGGTCCCAGTAAATTCCTGGGATTGCATGCTTGAAAGGTAGTTCAGACTATGGCTGGTATGTAAACCATTTCCATTTGTATTTACATTCAATGTGTAAATAAGGCAATTGTATTACTTTTACCTTAAATGAAGTGCTGTGATTTGAAATATAGAATAGTCCAGGACTGTATTAATACATATTTGTTACATGTGTGTAGGTAGTTACACTTGTTTTTTTTTATTGTGATTCTTCCTTATTTGTGGGCTTCAGCTACACTTAGCTGGTAAAAAGTCAGCAGTTTTTTGCAGCCAATATCATTTTGCTCCTTTCATATTTTCCAATTTGACTTTTTTAACCAGTGTCAATATCAATGAATTCTACATAGACTACAGAATTACTGACTGCTCCAATCAGACTGCAGGAAGAACATCTCAGTAGTGAAGTCATGTAGGTATCTTCAACTGAATAGTGACCACTTAAAATTATTTGAAATTAAAAAATCATTTTTTTTTACTCTGCTTCCCCTGATGAGAGTCATGGTAGCATGAAAGATGAGCTAGACTGATGAAGCTGCCCTATTCATAGCAGTTTCTTTCAGTACCCCCTGTAGGAGTCTCCGACACACCCAAGCCAGTCCATGGAGATATCTCATATCTCTATGAGATTTAGAGATATACTGTAACTTCATATTTCCTACTTGTACTCTTGATCTTTTTCTTCCAAACACTACCGAGAGTTTGTGACTGTATTTGAGGGTGGTGGGTTGAGTAACTGGTAGGCTTCATCAGACTGTGATCTCTGCTGTGCTTTGGAACATTTTTCAGTTGAGCATGTTGTGCTTTTGGAATGAGAACTAGCACCTTGAAATCCATGGTCATTTTTCTCTCCTGGAAAAGAGTGATTTGTGTTCTTCGAGCAAGGACTAGCAGCTATTCCAACTTGAGAATTGAAGTCCCTCAGCTTCTGCCTCATGAGTGGTGCAAGACTTGACTCCTGGGACAAAGCTTTCAATTTACCATTTAGTCTACATCCCTGTCCTTGTACATGATCGTGAGGTTTAAGTCATAACCAACAAAATGAGATTTCCTTCTGTTGCAGAGTAGTGTAATTTGTCAACTGTGTGGATCATTTAAGAGTCTCCAGTAATAAGCTATACCCTTCTTGACATTTTTGGTTGGCATTTATTGTCTGGTTTGTGTGACACTAGTCTGGATATGTATCTGGGGCACATTCAGATTTGCTTGGTTTGTTGTGTTATGAATATAATGAAATAGTAGCCTATTGCAAAATGTAAGATATTTGGTTATGTTGAGCCAAAAATAGATTTTTACTGTTTGGAATTGACTTAAAACTTGTATTTCTTTGCACAGATTTTCACCAGAGGCGGCATCAAGAAGAGGTCTCAGTACTGCAGAAATGAATGCTGTGGAAGCCATACACAGAGCTGTAGAGTTTAATCCACATGTACCAAAAGTGAGTTTAATTTTCTTTGGAAAAGCTTGAGGTTTGCATTACCCTTTTCCATTTAATAAAAAAAACACATTTGGCATGAAAATAATATTGTAAAATGTAAAAAAAAGTTTTCTCCAAAACCATTACCACTAATATAATCTCTGTCAGCATCTATATGGGAACTTGCAAGTAAAATATGATTTCCAGGAACCAATTGTCAGAGACCAGAGGAGGAGAAGGAGCAGACATGATGCAGAACTCTCCTCATCACATAATTTGGTGTAAAACATAAATGATTCACTGAAATGGAGCTACTGCACAGACGTGTGACTGACAATGTAATGAAAATGTAAAATGTGCTTGAGCATATGCTGTGAATGGTTTTGTTGAGCCATGTGTGTGTCAGTGTGCCCATTTAAAAACTGAGCAGTTGTTTACTTAATAGCACCCATCTATTTATGTTTAAATGCCAACAGAGTCAGAATGCTGTATGCTGTATGCTGACCCCATTCTCAGCTGGGTTTGCTGGGATATTTTATAAACACTTAACCTAGGCATCTTTTTTTGGTTTTAATAGCTTACTTTTATTTATTTGTTTATTGTTTTTTTTATTACAATGCTAAGGGGACTGTGCAATGCTTTTTGTAACTTTTTACATAAAAGGTTTTTGCTATTCTTTTTATTTGCACAGGAGCACTTTTTTTTTGGGTACATACGACTTATTTTGCAGATTACAATTTAAATTGCAGTGTGATGATGAGAAGAAGGCAGAACAGCCAGTGATATTATGATTCACCTCCTATTGTGATTCACCACCTAAATTCATAGAACTAACAGCACTACAAAATAAAACTTTCACTGCAGGGAAAAGTAAATGTTATTATAAATAAGTCCTAAACTCAATAGATGGAGGCTTTTAGAACTCTGGTTAAACATTGTGCAAGACAGAAACAATAGTGAATATTTACAAAAATGGAAATTAGATAATGATATTAAATATAATTTTAAAATTACTAACCTGTGAGGACTAAGGAAACATAGACACAATAATAGACTAAAAATTGCTACAAGAATAAAAAATTATTTCCTTTTACCCATCCAACCTTTTCCTCACCTACTTGTCCAGTTCACGGTCCCTGGGAGGTGAAAAAACAGATTTTAGAACGTCAGTGTGGCCTGGTCACCATTATTATGACAGTGGAATTTAAATCCAGGCACTCAGGAGGAACTGGCAACAAAGATCTGGACTTGCAGAATGGTAGAAGGCAGCATTAGGATGAGGCTATGATGCCCTTTAAGGAAGCTGACCGCCGAGGAGCTGTTTAAGGACTGCTCAGGTGGATTGGAGGCACGTGAGTGGCTGTTAGCTGGGCTATTCCAGTAGAAGACTAGCTCTTCATGTACAGTGTCATTCATAGGAAACAGCCATTCATTAGGAAAGACTTGCAGGGTGGGCATGTAAGTGGCCTTTAGTATGAGACTGCAAAACAAAGTCAGAAATTGGAGCCATGGAGGTCTCTATGCATGTTTTGTACAATGAATCAAAGCAGGGGATGGGAAAGTTGATTCTTAATGTCTTCTTTGGATACAGTATGTGTCATTTTCTTCTCCTTGAATTAAAGTAGGAGAATTTTAGGTGGCTCATGATACTTTTTTTTTTTTCTTTTAAATAAGAATTCAGTGTGGTGATTTTACCGTTAAATTACTTGACTAGTCTCTGAAACAACATATCCTTTTTCACATTCATTCATTCATCTGTCAAAAGCAGTGGGTATTATCAAGTAACATTGTGTTTATTGTACTAAATTTTTAAATTGTTTTTGTTGTTGTTATAAATAAATCGCATATAAATTACTAATAACACTCCCAGTAGAGACATGTCAAGCCCTCAACCACTCCCTGGAAAAAATGGAAAACAAAAAGTTGTCAGCTTGGCAACCTGCTTTAACTCTTTCACACATGAGCAGTTCCAGACATGTTTATGCAGCTTCAAGGTGTTTCTAGTCGAACCTGGAAGTCAAATGTAAGCCTCTGATGTGCGCCGCTTATGACGAGAAGAAATCAGATCTTGTATGTTGACATATGTGAAAAACAACACACTAATTTAACAGTTTTTTTTTTTTTTTCAAAAGAGATTTCTGTATAATTCTTTACTATATTCATCATAGCTAGGGAACATATTTGAATGTATGTGTGTCTGTATTTGTGTATGTGTTTGTTTTTTCCTTCTATTACCACTGTAGTTAAATTATGAGTAAAACAGGGTCCCAACAAAGGCAAAAATTCAGAACCTTGCACTTCAGAGTGCTCACATTTCGTATGAATGATGAGCTTGTAGTGCTAATATCGGAACAAGAGCCAGCCAGGTACAAAGAACTGGCAACTCCATGCTGACATTAGAAACTCACCTATAGCTGGAAGCTGTGAGTTTTCTCATCCTGTGCCATGCTGCATTTGAAAACCAGGAAAATGGCCATTATCATCTGAATAATTCACGTTGCTTGTTTTAGCCATTCATTTTTCCATCAACCAGTAAGTACAATTACTATTTAAAGTAGAAATTTGGGCTCTTCCATACCTCCCCCTAGGTGTGTCCATGAGGCTAAGTCAATGCAAAGCCCACCTTGAATTTCTTTTACTTTCTGTGACCAATATAGTCCAGTGGTTGGGATTCTTGGCTTTCACTCAGGCCGCCTGGGTTCATCTCCTGGTATTGGAAAGCTGTTTAGGGAGACAGTGTGGTGTAGTAGTGGTTAAGGTTTTAGACATCAAACACAGAGGCTGTGGGTTTACTACTGACACGGTGTGATCATGAGTAAGTCACTTGACCTGCCTGTGGTGCAATTGGAAAAACCAAAACAAATGTAACCAACAGTATCAATGTATAACCATCAGTATAAATGTTTTAAGTCGCCTTGGATAAAGGCGGTAGACAAATAAGTAAATGTAAATGTTATGGTTGTCCTGTGTGCTATTGATTGAGGATGACTACTGGGCTGTGTATCACTTGTTATTGTCAGTTTACTATAATTAGGTGATTTTAATTTTTTTCCTAAGTCTAAGTGAAATAAAAACTTCTATCACTTTGTGTTGTCTTTATTGTTCTTGCTTTCACTTATTTTTATAGTGTGCTTTTTAAATCACACAATGAAGCAGTGAAAAGCTGTGCTTGTGAAGTTTGACCCTTTTAAGTCACTTCATTTTCCTTGGCTTTAACAAATCAAAATATGTAAAAAATGAATAGAGAAAAAATATTGATTTACTTTGTATCATTTTGGTAAGCAGAATGAGAACATGTTTTATTAAAAGTTATATTCACAAATAACGGTCCGAAATACAATAAAACACAGAGAATCGGGTGTGTTTCTCAGGTGCTAATTAATAGGCAGACGTTTAATTGTGAGGGGCACCATTAAAAAGCAACAGTGTACAGGATATTTATAATAAGGCACACCCACTACATTGGGACCTTCAGGGAATTGCATTAATAAAGAGTGTGCATCTTCGGAGCAACTCTGTTTTATACATGACCTGTTAATGGCATATCTGTATAAAATGTGAGAGTAGTTCAAAACACTCTTGTAGATTTTCTCCAGTGTATTTATTTATTTATTTCTTTGTACAGTTATTAATTAATCCAAAGGGAGCAAGAAAACTCTTACTCCGTTGTTCTTCAGAGTTTTAGGTGCTTTTTTTTAACGCAGGGGTTTTAAATTCCCATCTCCTACCCTGAGAGGTCAACAGGAATCCATACCCTGAGGTGAGGCAATTTATCTGTTAGGAAGCTTTTTGTGCCTCAAGAATGCAGACCATTTTAAGTATACTGATGTGATCAAAGGGTGATAAATCTCTGTGTTTAGTGTATATAAACGCTCTGAAGGTCCTCCCGTATTTTGACCAATTCTGGGAGAATACATACTTAATACAAGCATTCTTTCCATCCTTGGAAAGTTGTTTTGATTTTCGTTTTTAAATAAGAACAGTTATATATATATATATATATATATATATATATATATATATATATATATATACACACATACATATATACACATACATATATACACAAACACCTACTTAAGTGACTTCAAGCTATGTATAACAGTTTGACACACAGTTTATAAATGACATGCTGTATTTAAAGTCACAACTCCAACACTTTGTAGAGAAAAATACAATTCAGTTTTATCTGGAATTAAAATGCAGTAATCTCTCCCCATGTGTCACTGCCTAGATGCCAAAACTTTGATGTTAATCCAACCCCAAAGCACTATGAAGGAATCAAGTCATACATTAGCTCTTCAGCACACTGAAACATTGCGCAGATCAAAAGCAGCAGCTTTAAAATAAGGATCTTGAATTGGAAATGTAAAGTGGAACTTGTTTGAAAATGAACACTTTGTGCACCTTAGTATTGGGCAAGAGCCTCATAGGAGCTTTTGTTTATCCAGAGTGTGGGTGACCAGCACCTGCAGAGAGGACAGCATGGCAGGTAGAAGGAAGGAATGAGAAATGCTCAGGTCAAGAGGCCACAAGTGGTAGTTGTGAGAAGGAGACTTGTATGCAGCACACACCCTAATCGCACAAGACCTGTCACGCCTGTGCTGGTTGTATATGTAGAATTTTTCAAGAGCTGGTGACCAGTGTGGCAGGTAAAGGTTGAAAAGTATATGGTTACTAGCATCTTTGAATTGAGACATATAGGCAAGATAGTTTGCATATACAAAGTAAATCTGAGTGGATAAGAAAATTGTAAAAAGGCTGTATACAGAATAGTTATGAAAACCAACACACTGCACAACTAGCACAGAGTGGACTGTAGCTGGCATCCCAAATTTATCCATCAGAGATAAAATAGACCTGACCAGAGTAAGGTTCTGGCATCATGTGAACATTTCCTTTTGGAAATCATTATAGACAAACCTGCCACAAATGCTTGGGTGATAGATGAGAGCTGAAATTTGTTTGAATGGTTAAGCTGCCCCTATGAATTGACGTTGAAAGTTTTCTGTATTATAGAATTGTTCTAATCTACAGTATGTGAAAATCTCGTGGAAGTAAGCCCTAAAAAAGTGGTCCTCATAACTGAAGGTTACCT
Source organism: Polypterus senegalus (assembly GCF_016835505.1). Classification (NCBI taxonomy): domain Eukaryota; kingdom Metazoa; phylum Chordata; class Cladistia; order Polypteriformes; family Polypteridae; genus Polypterus; species Polypterus senegalus. Next base: position 88,168,511 of record NC_053161.1, read on the forward strand.
TACACCACATCAGCCTGCATAAGCCCAGTAGCATTTCGAACACAAATTACATTGACATGCGGTCTGTGACAGATGTGATAATGAATGCAACAAATGACATCCAGTGTGTGCAAGCCAACTTCCTATGATTGTAGTAGTGGCTGGTGATCTGAAGGCAATGATAAGGCACTGTAGGTACTGGGAAGTGCAAACGTGGAGGCCTTGAAGATCCTCACAGTGATTACAGGAGTGCATTGAAAGATTTACAGCATTGTCATAGCCATTTGCCATTGTGTGGTCTGATTTTGGGAGGATGAACACTCTGCCTCATGAAAAGCAAAGATCCAGACTCATTCATTTGTTTGTTCTACTGAAAGATACATTGATGAAGCAGTTTTAGTCCCATAACCACCATGCTTCCAACTCCTTGTAGTAGTTTTTTATTTATTTATTTATTTTTTTACAGCAAGTCAGAGGTTTAGCCCTCATGGTTATAAGAGACCTTCAAACTTTTATCACTTGCATCAGGCATGATGGTTTCCAGGCAAAAAAAGGAGATCTCTGCTTCTAGGTGCATGTTTTCTTTTTGATGTTGTATTGCTAGGTTGGTGTCAAATGTGGGTAGTAAATTTCAAGCTGATGAGAGTTTAGAGTGTTCCATGCGTACAATAAGTGTCCTGTCATCCACTGATGGCACTGGGTCCACACAACATCAAGGCCAATCTGCCAGTAGTAACTGTAACCCCGACTGCAGAACACTGAGTGGATGTGGCTTTCCAGAAGTGGCAACTTCAAGCATGGATATGCTTGCTATGCTGTAGAATATTCATCTGTAAGTTGTATAAATATATAAAATCTCAAAGAGAACAGTGCAGGTTAATTTCAAAATATTTGTATTGAGTATGTCCAAATAGTCTTCTCCTGTTGGTACAATGACACAGCCAGACAACTTCCTTTAAATTCCCTTTAAATGTGGCATGACTGGCTTCAAAATAAAATCAAACTTGTCATCCTAGGATGATAGTAGGCACTTCTAATATCCCTAAAAAAAATTGAGATGCGCGTTTCACGTCTCGGTAACACCCATCTTTTAAGATCTCTAGCATCGCTTTGCTTCTGTAATTGTCTTCACAGTTAAAAACCAGGACTTAATTGAGAGGAGACAAGTTGGTTAATACTAGCAAATGGTTTATTTATCACTAGGTTTCATCCCTTGTGTGTAAATGTGAACAATATCTGTTAAAAAGGAGCATCTTTTATGTATAATGGTAAACATTTCTGTCTGTCTTAATTTTCTTTAAAGCTTTATCATTTGGACAGTGGCAGTGCAACGGTGAACATGATAGGTCAACTGCACCTTTGTCTCTTTCTGTCAGGGAGTAGCTTCTCTTCATAGTGGACTCTTTAAAGATATCAAGTAGCCTGTGACTTTTATTAAAGTGCTTGGAGAAAGACACCTTTAGCACATATTTACTGAATGAAAGTGCTGCACAAGTGGTCTCCAATATGCACCGGGTGCCCAGCACATGGTCACCTTGAGGTGAGCATAGCTGAGCTGTTTACTCTTAGACTGCACCTGGTGCTCAGTGTTCAGACCTACTCATCGGAGGGTCTCCTTGCATTATTGTGCATTGTTGTCTTAAAGACAAAAACTAAAAAGAACAAATTTACTAATAGATCCACAGTGCTGTCCTTTCTGTAGACTAAAATGAAAGGGAATGGGAAGGTGGACAAAAGTTTTCTTACATATTTAGTAGCCTAATACTTGTTCTAATTTAGTAGCAAGTTTGAAGGCAGCATATTTGAACATACAGAAAGTTAAGGTTTAAGGAACTGTTGCAGTCCTTTGTTTAGTTTTTTCCAGCATTGAAAATGCTTTCTTTAAAAGACCCTCCAGGACCACTAACAAAAATTTTTCACATTCTACTAACATAGACAAGTATAAATCATCCACCCATTTATATTTTTACAAACCCACTTTTCCTGAGCAAGGTCACAGGGAAACTGGAGCCCACCCCCAGCAGGCACTGGGCAGAAGGCAGGAACAATCTTTAGACAAACCAAAAGCAAGCACAAAATAAGGCTTTAGCTTGGTGGGCTAGCACAGTAATGAACAACAACCACCATTTTTGAGGAAAATCTTTTGTGCCATTCTTCTGCATTGTTTAGCTGAATACTCTTACATCCAGAGATCTGCATCAAAGTGACAACTTACAAAAGTTTGGTTAAAAAAGGTTGCTTATAAATTTTGGAATGTGATTCTTGACATAATGGGTCACACCATTTCAACAGAATATTGTGTGAAAACGTTCTGATGGCCTATGTGTAATACGCTGCTAGACAGTAATGACCGACAGAGTATGTTACCCACTGAAGTGCATAATGCATGCTGCACAGACAGCGCATCCATTCATGTGCAACTTTCTACGCTAGCTGTCCCATACCACAGACTGTACCTTTGTTTGTCTTAGGGTCTTAATACAGTCACGATTCAGAGAGGACAGCAGTAAACATGTGCAAGAAATGCTGGATCAGGTGAACTTGAATGTTTTTTGACTCTGATATTAAGTGCATTCCTGAACACTTTGTTCACTTCGTTGTTTTGTGTCAGTCACAATGATTTGTTTTCAGTTCTCTAGCTTGTTTATATTATGTATTTCTTCAATGTAATGACTTAAAATTTGTAAGCACTCTTATGTTGTAATTAAGACAAAGTAAAATGAAGACAATAAAGAGAGTAGGAAACTACAAGATGTGTTTCAGATCAGCACACTGTATCTTAAACGTTTTTTTTTTTTCTTTACCCCTAATAGTACCTTTTAGAAATGAAAAGCTTAATACTGCCACCAGAACATATATTGAAAAGAGGAGACAGTGAAGCAATAGCATATGCATTCTTTCATCTTCAACACTGGAAGAGGGTGGAAGGAGCTTTAAATCTTCTCCATTGCACTTGGGAAGGAAGTAAGTGGCTCTACATGAAGTGGCGCAGTTCCTGTCATGTATAACAGAAGCTGACTTGGTGTGTTCTGTTGACTTTTTTATTTCTCCCTCCATGGCCAGTTTGGAAGTTTAAGAAATTAAATAACATTACGGACAGCAGGCCCAAATAATATTGCCATTGTTCTGTTCCAAAAGGATGTGTGTTATTTTACGTTTTGTAGAATAGATACATTCAGTACAGTGAATTAAAGTTGAAAGAAATAAGAATCCCAGTGTATTGACAGACTGAGTACAGCAGCATATATTATACATAAAGGTGGAAAGTGATATTTCAAATAAAATGAAAAGGCCCGGGTTGAGAGCCTCATTGATAACAGAATGTGCTTTTTTAAGTTCATAGTGAACAAATCAGTCATGTTTTCAGCTGTGAATCTGTTTGGAATTTGTAGTACATCTTGTTTTTAATATTGTAGATTGGTTTGCACATTTATCAAATCACAGATTGAACAGGCTTATTTTTTATGTCTTATTTATAAAAAGGCACCATAGACGGAAGTACTTGCTTTGAGCTTAGACTGAACAAGATGAACAGCTTAAAGTCCATAACAGGTAGAGGCCAAGCTACAGCCTACCATTATTAATTGGGGGATTCTCCCTACATTATTTATGCTTTAATTCTAGAGCAACACTATAGAGAAGTGTCATGGTAGTTGAGTTGAGAGGTTCATGCCAGATGCATTTGAGTCTGTATGTTGCTACAGGCTACTTATGATCTCAGATCAGTCCTTGACTTGTCAGCTTAAGGTAGCCACGGTCTCAGTACCAAACTTACCAAAGAAGTCTATGAACCAAAATGTATACAGTGTAACAAATACCAAAAGACTGAGGCACACATTAGCCATGTTTACTTAACAGTGAGAAATACTAAATTCATAATTTGGAAAGCCTAATGGCCTTAATCATACTGTCTCTAAGATAATAAATGCTCATTAGGATCTAGACAGGAACATCTCTGATCATCTTCATGATCCCCCCAAAGAGAAGGTGCTGTCTTCTGCATGAACCTACTGTTTGTTTTCTCTTCCTGAAGGTTTCTGCCCATATTCCAGAATCTTCCCAGGCTTGTAGAATGTGGTGTGAATCTTCCCAAGACTTGCGGAATGCAGCACTCCCTATCCCTGAGTAACAAGCTGCTGCCATTCAGGCATCCACACCCACTTCAGGACAGTCTCCTGTCTGCTGCAGCACTTAATTTAGGTCCCTAAAATAAAGTGACTAACATAATATAGTCTGCAATGGCAGTACAATAATCATCTTTAAACACTGATGATTCCTGTTTACTGTGTCCATGCCGGCATTTGCTGAGTATGCTATATCAACAACACAACACACGACATCAAAGAATTTTTGAAATGAGAAGCCAGCTGGAAAGGACTTTTTAGGGAGCCAAGAGAAAATGTGAGGAGTGTTATCAATCAGATCACAGATAATAAAGAACAATGGAGGATGAGGTCAGCCTTGTTTTGACGCAAGCTTTAAAGTAAGCTCATTTGGGATACTTTTATATTTGGACTTGGCTAAAGACTGATTTCATTTAATGTATTAAACACTCAGCATTACTGTCATATTACTGTGTTGATTGTTTAATGTTATTGTGCTCTGTCTCCAGTTGGAGGATTATATTACTATTATTGCGGCTAGTTTTGATTTTATGAAAAATGAAGCACTGCAAATACTAGTTTCAATTTCTATCAGTAATGTTATTATTTGAAATAGCACAATGATTCCCTATAAATTGAAATAGACAGCCACCAGTATCATTCAACAAGCACTGCAAACCCCTGCTCCGTGATGTGTCCACAGCCAGGTTGAGTTTTTAATGCTGTTTAATTAACCGCGTTACTTGAGTCATCTGTAACTGAGTCTTTTATACAAACACCAATCCCTGCACTTGAGCAATGCCTTTTATCAGTGGCAGGCTATTGAGTACAGCCAAATTGAATAATTATTAATCACGTTGTATCCCATGATTTTTAGCTTCCCAGTGTTTGAGAAGTTGGCAGTTTTGAAGATGTACACACGCAACTTTTATAGTGATGCTTCTATTAAAGGGTCATTGTTTACACATTTCTGCTATCCCATCGTCTGTAAAGTGGGCTTCAGACAAGCACATTTACCTGAGAGCTGTTGTCTTGGCTCCTTGTTTTTTGGTTTTACCTTTTGACCTTCCTGGCATCATACACTGTGCTAAGCTTGGCTCCAGACTATAAAGGCAATCCAGTGACTAATGAAGCAAGTGAACAGCTCACAGCTTCAGTAGCCTACAGCTTCACTAAAACATTTCCTTCTAGTGAAATATCAGTTTATACAGTACATAAAAATAATTAACTACAAAGCAATAGTAGCATGGAAGAATGTTGACGAAACAATGTTTTAGTTTTAATATTTCAAACAGTATAGACTGTAGTTTCAAAGTAATCTAAACATACTGGAGATTTCTCACCAAGACTCTTAGGGTTTTTTTTTTAATTATTATTTATGGTGGAGTTGTTTGACAGATGTAGTAACCCTGCAGTTGGATATCAGTATATTTTCCCTAAATAAGTGACTAAATAGAGATGTTCTTTTCTTTTTGTTTTCTTTTCTTTTTTTCTTTTTTTTTAATCTTTTCACAGCTTTTCGAATGATCCCCTATCCTCTAGAAAAGGGTCACCTCTTCTACCCTTACCCCATTTGCACAGAGACAGCAGACAGGGAGCTGCTACCATGTAAGTAAATGTCCTTTCTCACACAGCATGCTGAGATGTTCTGGGGGCCAATCCGTTGTTTTCAAACCGCACATTTCACATTAAGCAGACTTAGTCCTTTGCAAGAACTCAAGAATATGCATGCCATGTTTTCTTCACTTAAATGTTCACATGTTTGTCTTACTGTTACACTTCCCTGTGATCTACACCAAGAAGATGCTGGCTTGGAAAATCAAACAATGTTATTTTATCATGGAGAGTGAAGTGCTTTTCTGGATTGTTTATAGATTTGATTTCCCAAACAAAGTCTCCAAAGTCCTGTTCAGTCTGCTTATGTTGAAAACTATTGTAAACACTCTTAGTCAATAATCAATAAAGTCATCATTCCTTGCCAATCCAGTCTTTAATGTGTCCTTTCTTTCTCCACTTTTTCCCATGCAGCATTTCATGAAGTTTCAGTTTACCCGAAGAAAGAACTCCCTTTCTTTATCCTTTTCACAGCAGGCTTGTGTTCCTTTACAGCGATGCTTGCACTCCTCACACACCAGTTTCCAGAACTAATGGGGGTCTTTGCTAAGGCTGTAAGTAAACTTACTGAATCCTGTTTTCTGCAGTAATCATCTCTGACTCTCCTAACATGCACACTGCTCAATGCCAAGTCTTGTGTTCTTTCTGTTCAGGAGGACTTCGTTCTTCAAGGTTAAGCTGTGGTGTCCCTGCTTGAGTTGTCTCCTGGGACCTGAGTGCTTCTCTATTATCCCAGTCGATTTATTTATCTTTTTTGTTTTGGAGTTGGCACATTTTTGTCACAAGTTTACTGTATCCTATTTTTCTGTTACATGACGATTAAAAACAAGACTGAAAGTAAAAAGACGGATATCAAATAAGAAAAAGAAAACTCCACCAAGTCATGTAGCATTGATCATGTTTGAGATTGTATGATCTCTCATCTCTCCTGAAAAAGGAATATTTCAAAACTCTAAACCATTCCTGTGTTAAGCCAAATGAATATCGTAGCGCCTGAAATCAGAATCATTTAATTTATGGTGTCTTTGCTCATTTTAAAAACTCCTTATTTAACTCCTAAATAGGGTAATGCAGGTCTACAAAATAAATGATAATAATGCAAACGTGAATCTTTTTTATTGGAGTCCCCTCAGTGCCAGACAATTCAACTCCGCGTGCCATTATGTATCCTCTCACGTATCTTTTATTGTGATAAAATCCTTTAATACATATTAGCCTCTAGTGCAGAAGATGAGTTGTGGATGCCCAATGCATATTTACAACTGGTGGTTAACAAACTAATTGTTGCAGACATGAAGGAGGCGGGCTAAAGTAATTATTACATTTTCAGAACTCCAGCTGGCAAATCACGGGTCCCTAATTGAAATGGTTACTGGTAATAAGCCACAATTTGTCTAATTGCTCAATGGCATTTAGTTAGCCACGAAGGGAGGATCAACCCTGTAACGAGTCCCACTCCAGACTGATCTGTCTGCAGCAGATGGCCATGTTCAAAAACATCTGAATGTATGTAAGCACAGAGATGAGCTTAGCATTCATGTGAAGGTCATTCATCTGTGGACCAGACTGTAATGACCCAGATGATCTGTCCATTTTGTGCACTCTGAGGGTCTCCATACACATGCAGTGACCTGTAGGCCCTTATCTGTTCTATCTGTGAGATCTGGTGTGCTTAACCTGCAGGTACAGCACTCTGTATAGAGGTCTAGAGTCGTGCAGGATGTTAGGGTGACTTGGGCAGGGTCATGGGCTATAAAAGCGTTCAGCTGCTAAAAGTACAGGGAAGTGTGGTTCTGTTTTACCTCATGAATCTGTAGGCATTTCATGCATTTGTAGCGAGTCTGCTGATATTACAATAATATAGTTATTGACAACTACTTGAATTTCTAGACTTAATGATGGTGATAAGTAATCTGAAGATTTTCCCATTTTCCACAAAATTCAAAGCTATGTCAAAATTGTATTTACTGTAACCAAAAAGAATTCCAATGATATTTGTGTTTTTTTGTTACTAACTGTGTATATATATATATATATATATATCATCATATTACTAATATTTATCTGCCCTTCTATCCATCCATCCATATGACTGTAGTGTCAGGTGGTCCGTGTGAACTTAACCATGTACTACATACAAAAGAATACCAGTAGGCAGTGACTTGGGTGCACATTTTGTACACTTGGGGTTTTTTTTTTCTGCAAGCAGCCAAACTTGGAGAATCCAAAGTGGATTATCAGACCAGCATCGTTGATTACCATGACATGCCACATGGACACAGGTAATGGGCTGCCTGTGCTACAAGCATTCCAAAGCTATTTCACAGCACAGTGACAGGTACTCCAGAACTGAGGAAAGCACATTTATATACCCACATAACAAAGACAACATTACATTCTTAAACCTACTTGGTCTAAATCTGGGTCCCTGGCTGGAGTCCATCCGGGAGGCATTGGGCACCAAGCAAGAAACAGCCCTGCACAGGGCACCAGTCCAAGGACTGAGCCCACGATTTGAAGCACTAACTTTGCCACCCTAACAACTGATATGACAAAGACCAAACAGTGAAACAGACTGACCAACATACCACTGAAGTAGCTAACATGAATTGAACAGCAAATAGAGAATTACAATTGTCAAGTAAATGTGTGCACCTTCTAAGGTTGGTCCCTTTCAGTTTTAGTGGTGTTGGCTGCTGCATGAGCATATTATATTACACTTTAGTAGGCATATAAGGGCCTAGTCTTGAATGATGTGGACAAACAAACACTAACACATTTACTAAAGGTCATTTGTGTTGATTTGTACGTTATGGCTCTTCCTCCTGTTGTATCCTGCCTATGTTGTTCTTTGGGTGACGTGCACACCCCATTGTCTTAACATATCTCCATTCATGAAGTAGGCCATGAAGTAGACTAATTTAAAAAGACCTTCTGCATACTAACACAAGGTTCTGAGATTGTCACGTGGCCTCCTAGGTGTTTTTAATTTCTCCGAGTGGACAGTTCTAGTTGCCTGTTTTGCTTCACCAGCTGTTCACGTAACATAATGTGCTCATTTGCCTTGTAATTGTGATGTGATGAGTTCATGTTAGTGGTGTACACCTTACATGTGCCTGAGGAGGTGTAAGGGTCTCTCAGACCATGTTTACTACAGTATTAAGAGAAAGATTAGAGACACCCCCGAAAAGAGGTGGGGAAGGAGATACCATAGATATCAGTGAAGGTGTTATTGAAGAGAAATGTAAGAAACAGCACTTGCTCTGCTGAGAGGCTGAAGATGCGGTTGCAATTCAGATGTCCACCATCTTCATTAAGCTGACCAACTAGTCACATCATGTACTTAAAAAGCTTGTTTCTTTTACCAGTTGCTGCAGTAATGTCAGACATTAGGAGTTTTTTTTAGCTTGTGTTCCCTGACTTAGCCGACGGCATTTCTCTGCAGTGCATGCCAATTCCAATCAATCAGTGCATGTCAACTTTCTCTTGATTTGTGGTCTTCTCCAGCTCAGCCAAGTGTTATTTTTGCTTTTGGTGGGTGTGGCTGTCTAGAATTATTTTTTTTTTCTGTGCAACCTGTGAGAGCTTCATAAAGCGGAGTTCCCTTTATTCTTTGATGTGACTTGTCACTTATGGCGCTCCTTTTAAAGATGTGTGCAGCATTGGCGTCCTTATTAGAAGAGGGCATTATTTAGGTAGAAATGACTTGAACTGGCTCATGGCAAATCTCCACCTGAACACATTTTGTGTGTTGCAACTGACATTTGCAAGAGTGAGATCAGCTAAAATAGAGGGCTTACGGTAATAACAATGTGTGAGATGCATTTTTCATAGAATCACATAGTAAGAGGATAAACAGAAAGGCTGGAATGGAAGTTAGTAGGAGAGTGAAGCAAATGGAGAAGTCACCACATAATCTAACTCCAGTGTATTAACAGAAGCTGGAGCTGGAAATGAATTGTGGGGAAATTTGAAAATTACATAAATGGTAGCGGCAGATGTAGTCTGTCTCTAAAAATGTTGAACTTTCACCGAGTAGCATGAAGCTGATTTCTAGTATTTTCTAAATATTTCTTTTCTTTAGTCCCTCTATTAGCAGTCCTTTCTGTTATTGGGCTGCCACAATCATATCTGAACTTAACGTATTTTCAGTTGAAAGTAAACTGAAATTTTCAAACTGTTTTTGTGCCACACTGGACATTTCTGGGTTTCTCTGATGGCCATCTTGTAATGGCACATCCCTTCTAAGAACATTCTGCCCTTATTGTTTGATTAGTTAGTTGCTGTTGTTGCCATTTCCTTTGTCTAATGCATGGGAGCCTGAAGAACCAGTCAGTGCTTGCATCTCCAATACCTAAACTGCACTTGAGGACTGATTTGCCCCTCATGTAAGCACTGTACAGCTCTCATTGTTGTTGGTCTGTATGCAGGCTCTCAGAAGGGCATGTCCACGTATGAATAGATACTACGGATCTAAAACGTTCAATGGGCAGTTATTAGTTCAAGTAATAAGCAGATCTTGCAGCATTAGTGTAATGTGCTCAGATATTTGGCTGGGGGAACAAAAAGCCTTTTCTCTCTGATCTTGTATGTAAAAAATACTTCATACTCTCTCCCTCTACAGTAATTATTAAAAATAATAGAAAGAGAGAGAACAAGATGTGTATATGTACAGCCTATCTGGCACCCTGTGTATTTGTGGTGGCCCTTGTGCTCAGTAGAGTGGAGTGCTGGCTCTGAGGCTAGGGATTTGTGCGAATCCCATAAACTCCAGAAGTGACTCCACTCTGCTGGGCCCTTACCCTGCAACTACTCCGTCCTGGGTAGGACGTTAACCTGCATCCAGCCCTGCAAGCAGGTCCTCCAACATGCAGGGAAAACATGGGGGTTTTGTGGCAGGATTGGCACTCCAGGCACAGCAAAAAAAAAAAAACTCAGAAAACCACAGCAGTGTGGTACTGAGATGTCGCCCGTTGCATGGCTGCACTCTGATTCTAATCCAGGTGGTCCGTCATGTGGTGAGTGCAACAACGTGCTGTAATCAGCACAGGCTCCCAGCCCCCCATCTCTCATGCTCAGCGCTTTTCGGATAGGCGAAGGCTCCTCATGAGTCTGAACTGCACACAGTGAATTCTGGTAGGTGACGGAGGAATGTATCAATGATTGATGTAATAGAACATTTTCAGACTCAATTCAAGGTCATAGGGCCACACATTACATCCATATGATTATTAATAAAATGGAACGTATGTATGCACTTCAATGTATGTATGTATGTATGTATGTATGTATCTGTGTACTTTGCACAAGCACCTTCTTTTATATATATTCATATTTGCACTTGTACACTTAACATGTCTCTGTGCTTACAATGCATTGAAAAAGTATTGGACATACTTTGGTTTTCTGCATTACTGTGTATTATTTTTTTTTTTTTTCAAAATGAGAAATTGACACAACATTGTTCCACTTCTTTAAATATTAAATACAAATTCTGTAGTAACCAGGGCCTTGTGTGATAAAGGAATGTGTCCCGCCACCTCTAGTTGCAGTAGCTGCAGCCATGCGTATGCCTGTAGTTTTGGATCAGTCTCACAGCAGTCCTTTTTACAGAATTCCACTTATCCTGATAGTTTTTAAGCTTGTTTCCCTTTTCAGGTCCAGCCATAACATCACAGAGGGGTTTAGAATACGACTGACTGGACTGTCTGACTTCATTTTCTTTAGCCACTCTGATGTAGACGCGCCTCTGATCAGTGCCTTGTAGTTTGACCCAGCTATGCTTCATTCACCTGAAAGAATTTCATAATATCAAGCAAAAATGAGGGTTTCTTCAGTCACTCCCAGGTCGTCCAGGTCCCCAAACTGTGACACCTTCACCAGCACATTTGACTGTTGTTTCGAGGTTCTTTCTGCAGTGTTAATGTTGGTGTCTGCTTCTCATTTTGACCAATTTATTTTGATGTGTAGTTTCAAGAGACATTATATGTTTACTGGCCAACATTCCCCTTTCTGCTACAAAATGCCAAAGCTTCTCATTAAATGATCTTTCCACCACAACTTACGCTGACCTTGACTGGCCATCCACACAAAATCTTTACAGGAAGAGTCAACGTTCAGTTTATCAGTGGGTTACTCCAGTGCTAAGGACTCATTCTTTGTGAAGTTTGTATCTATAGACTGCCATCCTGCTGCTGCTAGTCACTCATAGTTGTACATTTGGCGGTGAATGCTGGGATTTGTGACCCTTAAGCAGTTCTGCAGATGTTCCTTTACTTTTTGATCGATAATTACGTTTATATGCAGTCGCTGCATTGCTTCTGTCAAAGTCACACAAAGACAAACACTCCAGCTTTGCACTTTGCTACACATTCTCACACGATCACATACAGGCATAATTACTTTTTAGGGATGATTAAGTAAACTTGAGGAGTGCTTTAAAGGGCTTGCTTTACCTTTAATCTTTATCCAAACCCAAGTGCTCTTTGACCTTTGATTCATTGCCCATCTTCTGCACAATCCATATAATTTGGCCCCTATCCCTCATTGCCAGTGTTGCCATAATATGTCAAAAGTTGTCAGGCCTTTGTGTTGACAGCAAAGCAAAAAATTGTTAAGAAACATGCAGAAGTCAGCACACAATTTGCATTACACAGGAAGAATGCCAGGTGTTGGGCAATTATCTTCTCGCGAGCCAGCACTTTCTTTTAAGTTGAACGCAGGGCCTAACAAAAACAAAGGCTGAATGTGAGGAGGAGTGCAAAGCCATCAAAGTGGGCCGAGAGCGCCATACGTCCCCTGGCGCTGTTCCTTATCACTTAAACGGGTACTTTCAGTGTCTTTCTGCCATGTCCCCTGTAAAGCGCCGCACTAGTATTGTTTCTAAAAAACATTAAATGCCACTCTGCTGTGTGTGAATGTGGTGTGGTTTGAGCACATTTTGTGTTTATAGGGTGAAGTGGGTATTGCCCCAGAAAGTTCAGCTGAAATTAGTTATCACGAATAGAAAAATAGAAGATCCACAAACTCCTCTGCTGCTTCCATCACTTTGTTTGCAGAGTGCTGCTCAAGTCCAGCATTGCATAGCCTACAGAAAGTTTGTAACCGTTCCTCTCTGCATGGGGTAAGCCCAAGACAGTAGCAGGTGCAGGGCTGCCCCTTTCCTACTCGTGTATCATCTCTGTACACTTGTGAAATCATAAACCTTTAATGGGTGAAATGCGACAGACAAGCTTCCTACAGCAAATGCATACTGGAGAGGAACGAATTTTTGTGTCCGATGGAAATGTCAGCTCCTTATGATGCACAGCATGAGTGGCTTGGTGGGGCTGACGAGACGAGAGCCTTGATACCTGCTTGCACTCTTGGGATGACTGTTATTATTCGGTTTTCTATTCAAAGGCTCTACAGCCATTGGTATTCACTTAAATAACTGTTGGTGATTCAAGAAATTTAATCAGAATGAAAAAATGAATTGCATTACACCAAACATATGCCAGATGTTATTTACACTTGACGACAGGCAGACAGCATAAGGTGGCGTTGAGAGTGGAATTGGAGTCTTGGCACCAAAGCTAGGCCTTGGGCTACAGCTCCAGTTATCTGAACAGTGTGGTGAGCGATGTATGTAAAGTAAGCCATGTTGTCAATAAAAAAAAAAATATATGTGCTCTCACATTTGTTGTGTTATACAAGTTTGATTAAACCAACTTATACTACAGTGGATGTTAGAAAAGCAATGGTTAGCCAAAATCAATACTTGTACTTGCAAGACCACAGGGAACCCCAGCCTGAAATGTAAGAATTACTTGAAATGGTTTATTCCTATCCTGTCATGAATGTGTTTGGTTTGAGGGTCTGGCCTGACCTCCTCATTCCTATCCCAGTGTCAGTGAAGGGAAAACGTGTGGTTCATCTTCTGCCTTCCTATTGTGTTCTCCCCATGAGAATCAAAACAGCTTTGTTCTATATCTGAGATGCCACTTACAGCTTTAGCTACTGAAAGTTGGTGATTTTATCCTAATGGTGCCAAGAGAGTCTTCTAGGAGATCTTTCCTGCTCAGTGTCCACCATGCTGTGTTTCATGGCATTGCCTGAATGCCTTCTGGGTGATCAGTGAATGACAATATGACAGGTCACTCTGCTTTCACAAAGAAGTAAACAAAACAAAGCAAAACTAGGCCCTTGCACTGCATGATGGGGGCTCAGTCTTTCTGTCTACAGCATCAGAGGTAAGAAATCAAACTCACAGTTGTTGTCGTTGTGGGGAAGAATATGGGCTTTTGGGTAAGAAGGCCATAATGTCGATGCTCTCTTGTCCTTCATTCTACATTTTACTGGTCCTTGAACACTTTTTGTGCTCTTCCCTCTCTTTACTTACTCGTGTTTTCTGTGTTTGTTTTTGGCAGTTTCTCAGTACCCTGTTTGCACCACTAAACTTTGTGATGGAAAAGGTTGAGAGCATTCTGCCTTCTAGCCTTTGGCATCAGCTTACAAGGATCTAAGAAGACTAAAGGGACTTTGGTCAAGCCACTGCCATGGTGTTTGTGCCAAGATCATGTCACTTGTGGCCTACACGGAATACATGATGGAGAAAGGGAAAAAGACTGTCAATCAAATGACTTTTGTTAGTTCTCATGTAAACCTGTTTTTGTTGTACAAAAAAGGTGACGTTTAGTTCTATTATATTTTGCCTTCAGAAAGCAAAAACTCAGAAAAACAAAAATAAAGTTTCTTTTGTGTATTGCAGTAAGTCGTGTGTGTTTCTTCAGTAGCACAGGTTTGCAGTGCTTATGGCCTGTCCCTGTGCAGGCAGTTCATGGAATTCACGCTCCTCCAAACGGCCAGGGTTAGCCTTGGCAGTTCCCACTGTGCAAAATGTGTGATTTGGGGTGGATTGTGGTGCGTTTCCAACAGGCGGAGCACTGGACTGGGGTCTTGCCCCCACCCATTGCTGCTCATATCACTTATAGTGCCTTTTGTGCGTGACAGACATTGCTAGTGTGTGTGTTTGTATCCTTTACAATGCATGTTGCCTTAAGGTTTGGTTTCTACACATTCGATTCAAAATGTAGCAGATGTACACAGGCCGTGCAATGTGTGTGAATGCTTTACAGTTCTGGTTTATTGATAAATTAATACATTCAGTCTGTGATAAGTAAAAGTACACAAGAAAGATGGTAAAATATAAAGTAAAATATACATTGACCAGAGAAATGGGCACCACAGCAATCAGTTTTTGCAAAGAAGGCTAACGCAGAGTGCTGAAGTTCTGCTTACTGTGTGTCAGGGCGGGCCAAGCTAAGAGCACAAGATCTGTTCACTGACTTGGACGCGGTCTGCTCTGTGCTTCCTTTTGTAGTTACACTGACACTTCAGCCCACATACCAAACCAAGTCATACTACACTTCATGAAGTGCTTGTGGCCCGCCATGCCCCTGAAATAGATAGATTAAGCCAGCTTGGATGAGATGGCTGCTTTGACTCTTAGTTAAACGGTATGAACATGTGTAAATACTGACGGATCTCTAATGTGTCAAGTGTCACTAAGATGAAAGTCTTCATACTACATGCAAAGCTGGTCTACTGTGCATCTCTCCGTTATTAAATGGCACATAATACTTGCAAGGACATGCAGATTTTAGAATACTCGACATTATGAAAGCAGGTTCTGAATGCTCATCCTGGGCTCTTGTGTTTACTGTAACTGTTGAAAGCCAAAAATGTGTTTGGTCTCTTCACTCGCTAGTTCATATGAAACCAAAAAAAATAATAATAAATAGCCATTATTGTGCAAAGGTCCATAATAAGAACTCTAAACAAAGCAAAACATTACAGTTGAATATCTACACGCAACCTCCGGCTTTTTTGCATCCAGTACTTTAAACAACACTTGGATACAAAGTGTCGAGAGTTCACAAAAAAAAAGAAAAGAAGCTAAGTGCAAATGAACTGACAACCTTAAATAGATTTACAAAAAAAAAACATAAAACTGAGGTCTCAGCTAAATATTTATAATTTCTGGCATTTTGGCATGGATTGAGCTTTAATGAACATCCAACCTACATCTGAACCCAGTCCAAATCTGGGAGGCTGGCACCTTTTTTGGAAGGATTTCTTGTGTTTTGGGTGCCCCGTCTGTCTTCTGCACATTCTGGTTGGTAAACTCCATCCTGTGGGGGCTGCAGGTTTACATTCCAGCCAATATGACACTCAGGGACTAAATTATGTGTGGAAATGAAGCACCGTTTAACTTAATACTCGTTTTGTTTTTAGTCTGATTTTTCTAACTGATACTAACAAAAGTTGGCCCTCTTGTTGAGCTCATTTGCCGGATCTTAGTCTCTTTATTTGCACTCTGAGCACTTTTAAAGGCTCCAGCCAAGCAGCCATCTTCTGTTGAATGTTCAATGATGTGAACAATAAACCGGCTCTTGACATTCGTGTCGGGGTCCACACGGCTGAAGCCAAGCAGAGCCAGTGCAGTACCGTGAGCTGGGACAGAGTCGATCAGAATATCCAATATGGCACACATTTCCTAAAATGCTCATACCTTCTAAATCCAGTTCAGGGTTACTGGGGGCCTAAGCCTATCCAAGCAGTGCTGGGCACAAGGCAGGATGAGAAGCCACTCACACACACATCCACACACATTAAGGATACAGGAGGACAAGTGAAGTTGGCAGAGGTTAACCCCCAGAGACCTGGAACTAGGCCAGCCTGCCAGCAACGCTTACTAACGTTGTTCTTTGTGACTTACTGTAAACATCCCTGGCATGCCTGTTAGTGGTCACATCATGTCAAATCTCCTGGATAAGTTGAATGCTTACAGGCGTGCGACTCCCACTGCACCCTATATTGTTCTTCATGCTTAACCCAAACCCCTTGCTGCCTAAAAGATGGAAAACAAAAGGTAAGGCAATACCTTAGAACATATTTTAAATTCTTTAAAGTCTTCTTTCTTCTTTTTATCAATTGAAAAACTGAGCTTTGAATCCATGATTGTCTTTTGTTCTGGCTGAGTGGCACCAGAAAATGAAGAGGCTGCTTCTCTGTCTTTGCAATAATAAGGACATCGCCATCTTTATAAAGGAGCCCTTCTCCATCTACCAGGTCTGGGAATACTAAGAGAGAAATCCCCAATTTCATTCATATCTCATACGGACTGGAGCCTGACAGCGATATGTCTGAGGCAGTGCTTCCCAAACTCAATCCTGGGACTCCCTGTGGCTGCAGGTTTTTGTTCCAGCCAACTTCTGTTTTTAAGTGGACCCCCTGGCCTACTCAAGAAGGTTGCTGTTTGACACTTTCTGTGTTTTGGGTTCAACATAGAAACGTCAAAACAAAGTTTGGTAACTTAATTAGAATGTACTAAGCATTGAATAATTCGGGAATAATTTGTTTTTTTGTTTAATCATAATCCTAATTTTTATTCTGCTTTTCCAGGCGCTCTGCTTATTGAACTCATTCTTTGCTTATGAGCACACTGAAGTGTTTGCAGCCTTTCAGCATTCAGCGTCGTTTGCCACAATGTCTGCTCTGCATGTTGTTATACAAGTACAAAAACGGGCAAATTAATAGCAAAACAACAAAGGAGAGGTAAGCATTTAAAGCTACTGCAAAGAATACATGTCTTGTCAATGTAAAAATCACGCTAGAAGAGCAAAGAGACCAGATAATTAAAAGAGATCAATTAAGAGTTGAAATGGCTTACTGATTGTGTAATAAAAACCTGACAGTTTGGGAGCCACTAGTCTATCTATGGTGCTCATGGCCCACTTCTGCACTTCTAAAAGCTGTGAATTATAATTTTCTAGCATTTATGTTTTATAGTGTATAACAAGCAAACATGGAAGAGAAACCTCAAAGTCAAATTTCATGCCATCTCTGAACAATACTCAGGCGTGCAAGATGTGGACGCCTGACCTAAAACAGCACTTTGTGCCAGGGAGAAACAGGAGCGAATGAGTTTGGACAGGCAGACATTTAAGTGAGTATTAAGTATTTTCTTAATTCTCCATTAAGAAAAAAAAAAAAGCGTCTCAATGAGAGTAGCGGTATTCTCAAAGACAAAAGGCCGTGTGGTGCAGCCATGTCCTCAGCTTACTTTATGGTATTGAGGACTGCTCTGTTCAGCAGAAGAGTGGGTGCCTAAGCAGGACAACATGTTACTTGATTGATGAACATTAGAAGAGGCGGACTGGAGGCTGTGGGAGTTAAGCTGAACAAATCCAATGTGTTTGCTTTTACTGGTGTTTCTCTAAATACGTCGGGTTGAAAACGTCCCTTGGAAACATACATCACTAACCAAGTGGCCTGCGAGTGTTACTTGGGCTAACAATGGTAACCTAAATCTAAATATTCTTAATATAAATGTGGAATAAGAATGTTAACAATCCTCATGATGTTTAGCTTTTGTCATCACATCACTCAGCCCTAGTACTCTTAATAAAGCGGCCCTGTAATCGTTCACAGACAATAAAAAGCTGCCTTTTAGCAGTTAGGACCCCTGGCCTCTACTTTTGTTTGATTATTAAGGCATTGTGGGTTTAGTTCTTAACGAGGACTCCACATTTCTGGATTCTTTGTCTTTACTGAAGTGCTTGAACAATGCAACCAAATATTAAATTTTTTGAGCACACGCCAAAATTAAGAAATCAGAATTTAGTTGTGTCAGATGTTGAGATGGAGCATGTTAGTTTAAGGAAACCAAGCGCCATTGTAGTTGATGATCCCCTTCATTCTCTGCCTATGTGGGGTCTTCTGGCTGGATATCTGTCATTTGAACCCCCTTGGCATGACCATCAAAGACAGTGAAACAGACGACTAAACACATATCTGGACTTGACCAAAGCTGAAGGTTGTGATTGTTATGAAGAACTCTGTGAACATGTCCCTCCCTCTTAAGTGATTTCTTTTACACGTCGCTTCACTTGTCGTGAATCTCGGAGTCGCTGCATATGCTTGTTATGCCACTGTGAAATGTGAAGAATCTTGACCAGTATAAACCATTAAAGAGTTGCAGCATTACTGAGGGAACGCTCTGGCAGATGAGTTTGTTCATTCACTTTTTCTTCTTTAATTTGTAAAACCTCAGCCAGAAATTAACAATCTTTTTACTGTATGTATGAGTATGTTTTTTTTCTTTTGCTAAGACTGCAGTCCCCTTTCTTATTTTACTTAAATAAATTTATACACCATTCTAGAAAACAAAAACCAGCAAATCTGACAAACAGGAGAGTCTGGCCTCTTGAGTGCTGCTCCCATTTATACTCACACTCGCTATCTTATTTTCCAGCATTTAAAGCTCTCTTAACCTTAAATCTTTGTTGTTGTTTTTTCCTTTTGAGTAATAGAAGTCCAACAACAATCCGTTCAAGTTGGATCGGACCAGCCGATGTTCTTTTGAGCTTTACAGGTGTGCACGTCAATGGTCTCCTGGCAGTCTTTGCAGTGAACGGCGCAGCACCACTGAAATTTGCACTCACACTTTGTCATCCTGGTCACACGGGTCGTGTCATACCCTCTGCCACAGCACATGACTTCACAGCTGTCTGCTCCTCGCGATGTTCGATTGCATACCCGTCCAGCAGTGCCCAGAGAACCTGAGAAGAAGGCACAAGACAAGACAAAACAAAACTGAGTGCAGGCGATGATGCTGGTCCATGAGACCTCCCAAGCAAAGCAGGCGTGTGCTAGCACAGCTTATCTAGAAACAGTACGCCTTTACTGACAGCTCCTTTTACTGCTGAACATGCGCTAGTCCTGACTCCGGCGGGCCGGTCACGATGGTGCAGGCAGAGTGTGCCTTGGCCAACGAGCCAGCAGCAGCTCCTCACGGCCCAAAAATGCAAGATTGAATCTCGCTAACAGATCGGAACGAGGGGGCCACATAGCTAGCAGTTTAACAGGCCATCTCACAATGCCTGCAGCTAAAATGTCCATTTACTGTGCAAAAAACCAGCTCTTCACTGCCCAGTCAACTAATGAAGACTGCTAGAGGGGGCAATCTGTCCTCCCCCGAATCGCTTTTACAAGCTTCAGCGTCCAAAAGGCACATCACATATCGAGTGAGCCTCTGCACTGCTGCAGCTAATAATTCAGTTGTGTGGTGTAATCACAAACATTACTTTATTAAAAGTAGACACTTGAACATCATTCTTAATGCAGAAACACACACACACACACACTCTTATACACGTCTGGAGGACTCGCTGCTCGGTGCTATAGGAGAGTCTCAAATGCTGGCCTGGTATTTACTTTGCATTTCAATACAACTTTGAACAATACACTAAAATGTTTACCAGTAGGACAACTACTGTATGTAATAATATGGAATTGCCTATTATTATTATTATAATAAAAAAGTGGTGGCTGAGCTCCTCTTTACAATCAAAAACCCAACGCACTAGCTACAGCGTGCTCTGGGCTCGGCCACCTCACTCATGGTGGTATATTGTTACCAGTATCCTGCGGTGCATTCCTGGATTGTTTGTTTGTTATTTTCCAAGTGAGAGACTCTTTCTAATTGCCATCTAGTATTTCACCATTACCAGTCGATTGATTCCATACAGTGCATTCAGAAAGTGCTGCGACCTCTTCGCTTTTTTGAACACTCTATTTTGTTGTAGTTTTCATTTTAAACAGATACCATTTTTCACCATCAATCTACACACAAAAGCCCATAATGACAAAGTGTAAAGATATTTGCAAATATACAAAAAAAAAAAAAATCAAAAAACTGCAATCTTTCCTAGTTACTGTACGTAAGTACTCAGACCAACCCTTGCTGTGGCACTCCAAATTGTGGTCAGGGGCATCCATTTGTTTGAATTGTCCTTCAGATGTGATAAGAACTTGACTGGGGAGTCCATCTGTGGCAAACTGCGTTAATTGGACAGCATTTCAAAAGGCACACGTTTATAAGGTCCCACAGTCCATGTTAGGACAAAACAAGCCGAAAAAGTCCCCAGGGATTCTCTTTAGACCTTTATGATTAAAACTGCAGCAATCAAGGCAAGGGTATCAAAGTATTTCTAAAGCCCCGAGTGTTCCCCAGAGCACAGTGGCCTCAATATTCTTTCTGGAGATGGCCATCCAGCCAAGCTGGGTAACCTGGTAAGAAGGGCCTTGGTCACTCAAACAAGGCTTCAGAAGTCCTCTGCGAAGATAGTAGAATCTGTTGGAAGGAAGACCATCTCAGCAGTCCTCCATCAATCAGGCCCTTATCATAGTGTGGCTGAGTGTATTTAAAGGACTCTGAGAACAAGAGAGAGAGAGAAAAAAAAAAAAAAAAGAGAGAGATTCCCTGAGCTGGACTGAATGATGGAACACAAACTAAACTATTTGGATAGAACTCCAAGCGCCATGTTTGGCAAAGATCAGGCACTGCTTATGACCTGCCTAATCCCATCCCTATGGTAAAGAATGGTGGTGGCAATATCATGCTATAGGATTCTTCTCAGGGTAGGGACTGGAAAACTAATCAGAATTGAGAGAAGGATGAATGCAACCAAATACAGAGAGGTCATTGGCAAAAACCTGGTCCAGACAATCTCAGACTGGGGTCATGGTTCACCTTTCTGCACGACAGCTAAGACAACTCGGGAGCGACTGCGAGACAAGTCATTGACTGTCCTTGAGTGGCCCTGCCAAAGCACAGTTTTAAATGCCTAGGACGTCTGTGGAGAGACCTGAAGATGGCAGCCTACAGACGCTTCCCATTCAGTCTAACAGAGAGGAGAGGATCTGCCTGGAAGGAAGGAAGGAAGGAAGGAACAAACTGGCCAAATTCAGGTGTGCAAAGCTTGTGAGACTTACCGAAGATAACCTGAGGCTGTAATTGCTACCAAAGTACGGAACTAAGGGTAATAATACTTACACAAATCAGAGATTTCAGTTTTTATTACATTTCACTTTGTTGTTGGGGATTATATAGTGTAGATTGATGGGAAGCATGGCAAATGTATCTATTTAAAATAAAATCTAAAATACAAAGTGAGCCAAAAATGAAAGTGTCCCAATAGCTTCTGAATTCACTGTATACACTTAATTGAGTATTTTATTCACCACAGTTGCATTTACAACACTAAAAAAATTAAAGTGAAGTAACAAAGAAATCACTGCACCGCATAAACTAATTGATTAATGTTTCTTATGGTGTTTTCTGTATGCAGTGCAGTGATAGCTTTATTTTCATTTTAACTTTTTATGCAACAAAATAGGAGGGTCTCAGGTGATCAAAGATGAAAATTCCACACAATGCAGAAACAAGCGTTGGGTCTGTTTAATTTGTGACACCAGGAATCAAAAGTGGTGTTCTTCATTTCCTGCTTTACTCTAAACAAAGTGCATTGTTAGTCATTTTCAACATCTCTTTCAATTGTATTTTTCCAGCCTTAATTAACCCCCTTCAATTCCATCTTGAGTGAAGACGCTGAATTGTGTGCACAGTATGCTCGAGGCAACTCACAAAAAGTAGATTGCTAGTGATTGGATAACAGACCATCCTTCTTGCATACTATTGGGAACTGCAAGAATACTACTTTGTGATTGGTTAATCCACTTCCAAACACCACTGGCATTGTTGCTGCTTTAATAAAATGGTTCAACATTCAGTGAATGTTTTGTAGGAGTCTAAATCAGCCATTCACATGGAGATCTGGTTTGTTGCTGGAAGTATTTTAAGTAAAAACATATTTTAGACATTATGTGCAAACTTCGTTAAACTGACAAAACGTTTTTATGCACACGCAGTGAATCACTACAAGCAAGCAATAAAAGGAACAAAGTAAGCACAGCGTCAGTCTCTTAATCATTGAAATGAAGAAAGAAGCTGCTGCACACACATTTACTTTTCCCCCATATGGTGAATAAAATAAATCACCTATAAAAACAGTAAATTAAATTCCACCATGTCAAATTTCATAATAGATAATTAAATGAATTAAGCATCACTACTTTATAGGAAAGTCACCTTAATTACAAAATGGGGTACCAAAATAACATGCAGTGACAGCAGCTGCAAAAAGCATTTACAAATTACCTAAAGGACTGCTACATTATTAGAAAGAATACGGCCAAAATGTTTATTCTGAAATTGGCAATTAAAAAAAATCATTTGGTATACATTTCCCATTCATCTTTCAGTTTGTTTTTACTTGCCCATAAAACCTCTGGAACTAAACTTAAATATGAACAGCATATTTTCTTTTTGATTTTAATATTGCTCTTACATATGCCAGTGACACCCCCCCATTCCATTAGCTGTCTGCTTGCTCTTTATTATTGATTATTATATACATTATATTTCTGTGTTAATGCTTTACGGAATGTAAGAAATACAAATTGAAGCATTTCAGTGACATTCTAATATATTAATTATGTAAATATTTTTCTATGCCATAATTAAATAAAAAGGCCACACTTCATAGTGAGTTCATACCCACTAAAATCTCTCTGGCTTCTAATGGAATGCATAGACCATCCATGGCTAAGTGTTTAATACTTTGTCCAAAGCAATAATTTATAACTAGCACCGATCAGCTCTGGTTTCACCAGCAGTTATTGGTCAGCAGGGTTCTACTGTCTCTGAAATTGGTGTGAAACCCCCTGATATCTGATCTCCGACATTAAATCACGAGCAGGCAGCTGTTACTGAACATGTAATAATGAGACTGAACTGGAGCCCTATAGCGAGAGCTTTGATTTCTGGTTTATACTCTACGCTCATCCTGGAATGCAGCAGACCGTTTGCGTAGCTGACATGTGGCTAAGCAAATCAAAAATGAAGGCACACTCATAGAATGAATTCATACAATCAATCAGACGTAAAGGCCTTTTATATTTATAGAGTTATTGCTATTTGGGACACTTGCTTTGGGGTAGTTACTGTACCTCAAATTATAAATGATCTCAATTCACCAATGCAAAATGTCCCAGAAGACCACTTTAACCTTTACTGTACTGCAACAACAATTTATTTCCTGTGTAGCCCAAAATCACACACACTGTTTTGCTGTATGCAGTTTCTGTACTCCTCTGCCATGTTTGTTCAATGGTCCTGCCGTGAGCCAACTTCCCATCTAGGCTTAATTTTCGTATTGCCAGCATAGGCCACAGCTCCCCTGGATTTGAAAATGCGTGCATGTTTATTTGAAAACTGTGCCTTGTAAAGTGTATCAGTCTTACTCTAAAGCATGAAAGTATCTGTCTGGCCCTACATTGTTATGTGTGCATAAAACAACAGCACAGCGACATGCAGTAGAACAGTAATTCCAGTCTCCAACGCTCAGGATAGAATTACAGAGACCCACTCCTGAAGCTAGGCCTGATAGTCAGTAAACCTACATAGCCCAAAACAGAGCCTTCTTGTAGGCTCACCACCTGCCAGACAAAGCATGAGGGGCGGGTGCGATGCCAGTTTTGTGGTAGGCCTATGCGGGAAAGTCGTAGACAGAATGATCAATAACTGAGACTGGCTTTGGGAACTTGGAACATTACCTCTCTGACAAGAAAGGAGCATGAGCTGGTGTGGAGGATGGAAAAGTATCCGCTAGATATAGATGGCATCACCTCCACACATAGCATGGGTTCTAGAACCAAACATTATGATCAGGGGTGGTTTCTTTCCTTCATTGCAGTTCTTATTTATGAAAGGCCTCGGGCAGTTGTGGGGACACTCGCAAGCCCCCGGATGAGGGCTGTGCAATTGGAGTTTTCTCTGGTAAACAGAGGGTTGCCTTAGTGTTGCTATCCCAGAGGGGACTGGGCGGTCCCATGTCCTGGAACCCCTGCAGATTTTATTTTTTTTCTCTCCAGCCGTCTGTGGAGTTGTTTTTCTGTCCACCCTGGCCATCGGACCCTACTCCTTTTCTATGTTAACTAATGTCTTATTTTAATTTCTTATTTTGTCATTTATTTTTCTTCATTATGTAAAGCACTTTGAGCTACTTTTTGTATGAAAATGTGCTATATAAATAAATGTTGTTGTCAACCACATAAAGAAAAACTCTTGACTGTTTGGAGTATTCAGGCTTTTTAAAGGTGGTCAGTGAGGTGCATGAAAGGGTGTTGCCCACTGATTCAGTAGTCTTTATGGGGGATTTCAATGCACATATTGGGAATAACATAAATACCTGGAGGGGCATGACTGAGAGGAATAGCCAGCCAGATCTTAACTAGAATGGGGAGTTGATTGTATGATTTCTGTGCTGGTCTTGGATTGTCCAACATAAACACCACGGTCAAATACAAGGAGGCTCACAAATGTACCTGGTACTAGAGCACCTGGGGCCGAAGGTCGATGATAGACTTTGTAGTTGTGAAGCCTAGACTAGCAGTTAGGGTGCCCTGGTAACGACTGGCTGAGGCTTCCGTTTATGAGGAATTCAGCTTGTACCTTTGAAAGAACTTGTGCGGAGTGAGGTCGGGGACATCGAGTCTGAATGGGCTCTGTTCAAAACTGAAGTTTTGGAAGTGACTGCTAAAAGCAGTGGTCTTAAGGTGGCCAGGCAATCACATGTCAGAAATCTAGGACAAAATGGTGGACACCAAAGGGGATGAGAGCTGTCAGACTGAAGAGGGTGGCCTTTAGAGAAATGCTTTCTGTAGGATCTTCTGACTCGGCTGAGAGCAAAATCTCAAGCATGGGTAGTTTGGAGAGACTTTGGTTAAAAGACTACCACATGGCCTTTAAGCTGTTCTGGCAAACTGATTGATGCCTCAGGGGGTGAAGCTGTGACCATGTCCAGATTGTTTTTAAGCAGGAATGGAGGGGGGTGCTGACCGTTTGTGGGAAAATTGTCCAGCAGTGGAACAAACATTTTGAGGAACTCCTGAACCTGGTGAATATGCCCTCCCTACCAGGAGGCAACACTGGTGTGGGGGATCCTGTTACTTTTGCCAAAGTCACAAAAGTGGCCTTAGGACTCCGTGGTAGTAAGACGTCTGGGGTGGATGAAATATGACCAGAGATACTGAAAGTACTGGACATTGTTGGGATAGTGTGATTGATGCATCTATTCAATGTTGCATGAAAGGTGGGTACAGCACTGCTGGAATGGCAGTCCCTGTATTTAACAAGGGTGCCCAGAGAGTGTGTTCCATGTACTTCCTCCAGTTCATGTGTGAAGGAAAAAAAATGGACTGGAGTGGCAGCAGCTGGTCTGTGGAGATGAAGCAAGAGTCGAGTCTAAAGACAAAACTGTTGGTTTGCTGGTCAGTCTGTTCACCTATGGTAATGACCGACCGGCTACATGCCACATAGACTGTATTCTCTGAACTGGTCTTTTATGAGTGAGTGAATCAGAGTGCATATATGGCCATGGCCTATGACAGACTGCCATGTCATCTACCGCTAGTGCCTTTTTTGTACCCCATGTTGCCAGAATAGATGAATGGATAATGTGGGCTTCAAAATTAATATATGGGTTATGTGTATAGTATCTGGATGGTGTCTGAAATGCATTCAAATTTCATCAAGAAATTAAAAAAAAAATTGTATTCTTAAGTGCCACAAAAACTAAAGAAAGATACTTTCTTATGCCTTTAGGATAGCGAGTACTTAAAAAGACTTTTTATTGTTCCTTACTGCTAGAAGTATCACATAATGAGCACCCATATATTCTATGCATACTAATTTCTGATGTAACTAAATGCCTAAAACAGTCACTACCCATTTATGATTGTATTATGAAGTTGTAACACAGTTAGTATATATTGAAGCTCTTATTTTACTTGATATTTCTACATTAGTAGACACATCAAAATGTGTCTCAAGTTGTTTTCAGAACAATCACATGACTAGCAAGTATTCCCTTTCCTGAGTTACTGATATTTCCTAACCATTGTTATAAAATTTAATTAAGCAAATCTACCTTCCTAAATAGCCTGCTCCACCAAAGGGGGGTGTACACGCTTACACAGGCACAGCGGTTCCCCCCTACTCACAGGCTCACTGAATTTTGCTAGCACAGTAAACACTTGCATAGACACCTGCTGCATGCTTTAGGATCTGTTAGACAAGATTTCATTGTGAACCTGGTCAGCACTACTATCTGGATGCACAGTATATCATTAACATTTTATCTTAAATTCATCATGGATGAGTGAGTCCTACCTCAAAATGTGTTTAATTAATATGGCTAATTTAAGAAACCCTAAACACTAATTCATTTTATATTCAAAAAGTATCTCAACTTTCAAGTATTTGTTGTACATATTTATGACACAGTGACAACTGACCTGCTTCCCGATCCCTGATGCAATAATCTGGTGAATTCTCGAAGTAGACAAGGTCATTTTTTGTTGGCCTTTTGAATTTCCTGAAGGCAGCTGTAAAGCCAGTGCCATACTGGTTCATGACAACCTGGACAGCTCCATTATACTTGCTCCGCAAGTAGTCACCAGTCTTCCGGAAGTCTGCCATTGCTAGCCAGCACGTCCTCACTGTGCACGATCCACTCACACCATGGCACTTGCATTCTAATTTCAGGAAGCGCTTGACAGCCTGGAGACACCAAACATGAGAGCTGTTACATATCTGCAGCACTTCTCCTTGCTGACATGAGAAGTTGTACGTTAACACAAACCCTGTACAGTATTTGTCACCTTGATACCCAACTAATAGTTTAAGACTCTGAATTACCAAAAAGTAGGGGAAACAAAGGCCATACTCTTTTGTCTTGGCCATAAAAGAAAATCTTTTTCACCTAAACCAGGGGTGCCCAATACTTCGATCGCAATCGACCAGTAGATTGGAAAGGTAGTGCAGGTAGATCGCATTGCATTCAAAAAAAATTTTTTTAAACGTTAGTCTGTCATATATCCTCCCTATGGCATTTGCCACTTGATTGACATACAGGGTGGCCAGTCTGAGATCTCTTTTCTTCTTCTTTTATTCCTGCTGAGATTTCGAGACCCCTGGCTGGAGAAAAAGGAGTTTCTCTTTGTCATTAAACATGCAGAATACAAGCAACTTAATAACGATCAATGGCCACTACACTTGCCATTTTTTCCTGATCTGACCAACATGTTGAATGAGCTTTATGTACAGCTGCAAGGAAAAGAGAACTCCATGGTCAATATGATTAGCTTAGTTAATGCTTTCAAACGAAAAATGCAACATCTGTCCTCAAAGCTGCAGCGCCTTGATTTGGGGAACATCCAAAACCTGGCGTCAGACTTTGACAGACGGTTTCAAGACTCAGCTTTACTTGAGCCAATCGCTACATTTAAGTGCTATCCATCCAAGATGTTATATATATATATATATATATATATATATATATATATACTCAGCAAAAAAGCGTCCTCTGACTTTCAACTGTTTTTACTTTCAGTAAACTTAATGTGTAAATATTTGTATGAATACTAAAAGAGTCAACACCATAAGACATAAACTAAAAATGTTTCACAATGTGTCCCTGAATGAAGGGAAGCTCAAAATCAAAAGTACCAGTCAGTATCTGGTGTGGCATATACATATATACATGTATGTATGTATGTATGTATGTATGTATTATTTCAACCAGGTCATTTTAAAAGTAGCTTGCAAGCCGAAAAAGTGTAGGCACCCCTGACCTAAACAGATCAGCCAATGCAAAAATTAGATTTTCCTTAAGTACTTTGAACAAGGGAATTAACCATGAAAACAAAAACAATGTCCGATTGTTCACAATGTATAAAATACCTTTTTATGATCATCTACTGCTAAATGTTTCAAAGAGTTGTGTCCCTGAATGTCTACATTCATTCCTCTTCTTCATAAAATCCTCTGATCTTAGTTATTGTGAGCAGTGAATGACCATGACGAGCTTCACTTGAATTCAAATATAATTCCATACTTTAGTTTTAATTTTCTTGAAGTATAAAAAAAAAAAAATCCTACCATACCTTTCTACCAGCTCTGTTGTTATGAAGGTTCATCAGGGCTCTGGCATCTCTCTCTTTTCTTTCTCTGGCATCAACAAAGGCTTGTGCAAATCGAATGCCATAGTCAATGTGGTCACTACAACCACCCCAATCAAACTTGCCCTTTTTGTCACTGGAGGTGCCTTTTTTGTTGGGGTCACAAGAACAAGAGTCCAGCTCTCCCTGACTGCAGGCCCTGGTGACGGTGTAGACAACGCCAGCTGAGGAAATGGCGTAAACAAAAGCAGCCTCTCGACTACCTGGAAAAGAACAGAGAAACACAATCACAGAATGGATTTCCTATACCAGTGATGGCGAACCATTTAGAAACCAAGTGCCCAAACTGCAATCCAAAACCCACTTATTTATCACAAAGTGCCAACATGGCAATTTAACCTGAATACCACCTAAAACTGAACACCAGCATAACCAAGGAGCTGGTGGTGGATTTTAGGAGGCCCAGGCCCCTCATGGACCCCGTGATCATCAGAGGTGAGTGTGTGCAGAGGGTACAGACCTATAAATATCTGGGAGTGCAGCTGGATGATAAATTGGACTGAACTGCCAATACTGATGCTCTGTCTGTCTATCTACTGAGCTTTTAGTTTAGAAAAGCAACTCATACATTAACATCTTTTGTCTTAAAAGAAAAACATAATAACAGAGCTTTCAATGTTACAAACAACTTTTTGTTGAAAGGTTAAAGTTTGCATTCGGTATGCTTTTGAACAATTAATGTGCTTTTTGCTGTTGTATGCATGCTGATAATTTGTCTAACCTTGGCTCATACTTTGTAAGTTTGAGAGCAACACATGCAGCACTCAGGTCATCTGTTAGTCTGTTTCTGGTGTCAGATTTGATTTAATTCAAAGCTGAAAACAGCTGCGCACAAGCATAAGATGTTCCAAACAAAGTAAGGAAAGCAATCTCAAGTGCCTTCATTGACAAGATTATTTGGCAGAGAATTCCACACTTTAAGGATTTCATTTTCATAACTAACTGTGCTGTCCTTTGTAATCCCTTCGATCCTCACAAGTGTTTCACGCAGTTCTTCCCTATTAAGCTCCGCCCCCAAAGCTTCCATTATATATTACAGGGTCGTGGATCAGGTGTGGCGATTAGCAACTCCCGGCAATAATTACAGATGCGGACAACTCCTCACCTGTGCGCTTAAGCGAGGACTGCCCGCATCACAAAGCTCCTGGAAACCGCTCCGGCCACTCTACCATAACCCCCTTTAAGCCGCGAGTGCGGCAATTATCTGTTAAAACTGGCCTTTTCAATTTTGAGCTGTGGACCCGCTATACCACATCCCTCCAACCCCACCACGGGAATCACAGACTCAAAAGGCTGCAGTCCGTGCCGCACCCTCAAGCAGCATGTGTGCCGCCCGCCTTACCCCAGACAGGAGAGGAAGGACGCGCTCCCATTGGGCTGCTGGGCAGAGGGGCGGGTGATGTGAAAAGTCCTCCGGAGCGCGTGAAGAGGGGAGCGGTGAGGGAGCAGCCCGGCCCGCATTCCTCTGGCTTTATAGTAACGAACTCTGTGCTCGGGCGACGGCGCGCGTGCCCACTGAGAGGGCTCCGAGTGCCCCCTTTGGCACGCGTGCCATAGGTTCGCCACCACTGTCCTATACAATCTACAGTGCATCTGGAAAGTATTCACAGTGCATCACGTTTTCCACATTTTGTTATGTTACAGCCTTATTCCAAAATGGATTAAATTCATTTTTTTTCCTCAGAATTCTACACACAACACCCCATAATGACAACATGAATAAAGTTTACTTGAGATTTTTGCAAATTTATTAAAAATAAAAAAACTGAGAAATCACATGTACATAAGTATTCACAGCCTTTGCTCAATACTTTGTCGATGCACCTTTGGCAGCAATTACAGCCTCAAGTCTTCTTGAATATGATGCCACAAGCTTGGCACACCTATCCTCAGCCAGTTTCGCCCATTCCTCTTTGCAGCACCTCTCAAGCTCCATCAGGTTGGATGGGAAGCGTCCGTGCACAGCCATTTTAAGATCTCTCCAGAGATGTTCAATCAGATGCAAGTCTGGGCTCTGGCTGGGCCACTCGAGGACATTCCCAGAGTTGTCCTGAAGCCACTCCTTTGATATCTTGGTTGTGTCTTTAGGGTCGTTGTCCTGCTGAAAGATGAACCGTCGCCCCAGTCTGCGGTCAAGAGCGCTCTGGAGCAGGTTTTCATCCAGGATGTCTCTGTACATTGCTGCAGTCATCTTTCCCTTTATACTGACTTGTCTCCCAGTTCCTACTGCTGAAAAACATCCCCACAGCATGATGCTGCCACCACCATGCTTCACTGTAGGGATGGTATTGGCCTGGTGATGAGCGGTGCCTGGTTTCCTCCAAACGTGACGCCTGGCATGCACACCAAAGAGTTCAATCTTTGTCTCATCATACCAGAGAATTTTGTTTCTCATGGTCTGAGAGTCCTTCAGGTGCCTTTTGGCAAACTCCAGGCGGGCTGCCATGTGCCTTTTACTAAGGAGTGGCTTCCGTCTGGCCACTCTACCATACAGGCTTGATTGGTGGATTACTGCAGAGATGGTGTCCTTCCGGAAGGTTCTCCTCTCTCCACAGAGGACCTCTGGAGCTCTGACAGAGTGACCATTGGGTTCTTGGTCACCTCCCTGACTAAGGCCCTTCCCCCACGATCGCTAAGTTTAGATAGCCGGCCAGCTCTAGGAAGAGTCCTGATGGTTTCGAACTTCCACTTACGGATGATGGAGGCCACTGTGCTCATTGGGACCTTCAAAGCAGCAGAAATTTTTCTGTAACCTTCCCGAGATTTGTGCCTCGAGACAATCCTGTCTACAGACAATTCCTTTGACTTCATGCTTGGTTTGTGCTCTGACATGAACTGTCAACTTTGTCACCTTATATAGACAGGTGTGTGCCTTTCCAAATCATGTCCCATCAACTGAATTTACCACAGGTGGACTCCAATTAAGCTGCAGAAACATCTCAAGGATGATCAGGGGAAACAGGATGCACCTGAGCTCAATTTGGAGCTTCATGGTAAAGGCTGTGAATACTTATGTACATGTGATTTCTCAATTTTTTTATTTTTAATAAATTTGCAAAAATCTCAAGTAAACTTTTTTCATGTTGTCATTATGGGGTGTTGTGTGTAGAATTCTGAGGAAAAAATGAATTTAATCCATTTTGGAATAAGGCTGTAACATAAACAAAATGTGGAAAAAGTGATGCGCTGTGAATACTTTCCGGATGCACTGTAAATCTAAATTATCCTGTCAAGGTTTGCTTCCAAATCTGCAGTGATAGGGTAAGGCCTGAACTGGATTTAATGGATGAATGGCAGGACAAATGGTATCAGGTATGGTTTCATTATTTTCCCAAACCCAGGAATTTCATGGAGTATTGCTAGCTTAAAGAATGAGTTTTAATGTTAACCATATGTCTACACTTCTTTGAAACATACTGCTGGATTCTTTTCCAGGAAGTGGAAGGAGGACGTGTATTCTTCTTTGGAGGATTATTTTTTAATTAAGTGTGGTCTTCCTAAATGGTAGTTGAAAATCAAGACACAAACAAACAAACAAACAAATAAACAAGATGTAAAGAAACTATTCCTAATATTGATCTCCTTGCTGGTACAGGCAAACGTGCCATTAAAAAAAAAAAAAAACACCCCTCCAACAGGAGGCACCTCTCATTTTAATACAAGCAATGCCCTTCAAGCCCCATCACTGCTAAACTGAAAAGTTCAGGTTACACATAAGCACACAATCCCAAGGGCGCAGAGAACACTGCAGGGCCAATGGGTCTGAAACTTCATAAACTACAGGAAGCAATATTAATACTGAGTATACGATAGATAATTGTAAAAAAAAAAAAAAAAATGACAAAACTAAATTATTGTAACCATTTTAATAATACTGTAAGCTTCCCTCTGTAATTTAACTTATTACTTTATTGTGCACAACATTTGGCAGGGTTGTTTCCCACTGGCCCTTAATACAGAAATGGCATGCACAGACCACTATTACCTTCCAGACCTTTACATATTGTATTTGATGGTATACTGTACGTCCCAGGACATTTGAAACATTCTGATGAAACGGCCACACCTTAATGTTTCCCAAGTGTGATAAATCGGGGCCTTTGCTCTTCTTGAAGCACTTTTCAACCATTGTGCAGAGCAAGTCCAGGCCAACATATGGTTTACCCTCCTGCCGAGTGAAGTTCTGCACCACTCACTACTGTGTAGAATTCAGAAGTGGTTCTGCTCTACACAATCATTTACATGTGCACTGATTATGTACTGTAAGTGGCACATGCTTCTGTATGTGCCCACCTAGTAGTTTTTTTTTTTTTTTTTATATATTAATCTCTGAAAGGAAATTATGTTTTCACATGACCTGTAGGCTTTTTTTTTTCTAAACACAGTATAAATACTTGAAAGAGGGATGTAAAAAACCTGTAAGCACCATTTAATGATGTGCAGGTTGCCCATTTGTGCTAATGCCTTTCATATTTGTCTATACAGATATTTTCATTACACTTTCAACTTGCAGTGAACACAGTCACAAACTATTTGCACTCATCCTTCCTCCTGTACACCACATTTTATTTAAAAAATCACTATGACAAAAAAACAAAACAAACAAAGGGAATATTTAAAAGCAGCACATACAAAAATAAAGGTTTCGGTAAGGGTGTGTTTATTATCTACACACAGTAGATGTGACCATGGTGCCATAGAGGTTTTACTAGGTAAACACTGGCTAGAAATACAGAGCAGGAACCAAGTGAATGGTGAAATATGTTAACCTTTGGAGAAAACGGCAATAAAAAAAGCAAAACGATCCGAGATTAGTTAGAGACTTGGCCCTGTAGAGTGCAGATATCATTCAGTGGACCCAGATATAATAATGTCCACTGTTAGTGAAATTGCTTTCACTTTTTGACTATTAATGTAACAACCACTTAGTTTCATTATAGCAGGTCTTTCTATCGTCAGAACATATACAAGTGCAGAATTATTGTGAAAACGTTTTGACTGTTTTTTACTTTTTTTTTTATTAGACATGAATCACAGATAAGTGGAGACTTTCTCGAAGTCACACTTTTAATCATAGGTAGGAACTAAACTGACATTGAGCCTTACTCGCCAGGCCACACTAACTCTCCATTTAGAATGCACTTCTGTTTTAGACTTTCCACAATAGGTTTACAAAGTATATAGAAATATAAAGGGAAAAAAAAAGCCAAATAAGGAAAGTAGTTTGACAGACTGAAGGGTCTCCTCTCACTTGCCAGACTCTTATTGTCACACATTGACAGGTATATATGTTCATGGGAAACTTCAGAGCATCCACTCATTCTTTTCATCAATCCACTTATTCCATTGCAGGAAAGGAGAAGCTGGAGTCTGTCGTGGCAGTAAGGCCATTGCCAGCTCTGAACAGGGCACATTCACAGGCACACACGTTCACTCCTGCTCTTCAAGGTAACACAATTACCTGAGTGACTAGCATTCACACATAGCAGCCCTACTTCAGGACTAATGATGCAGTAAGTTATTTTATTTAACAGCAAAATAAACAAACTGTTGAGCAACATTCTGATGGGAAATAGCAGCTGCAAAAGTGCAAAGCCAATGGTAAAAAGACCCCACAATTTACTGCTTGTTGTGGATGAAGTGTTTGCTCCCTCATTTCAGAATATATCAACATTTAAGGCACACGTCAAACAATTCATGCAAGCACCCCTTAGCTAAAAATAAATGGGCCAGTTTAGATTTTTAAATTTTATTGCAGCCAAATTCTATATAGTAAATTGGTAAGCATGCGTGGAGTTTGCATGTTCTCCCCGTGTCTGCGTGGGTTTCCTCCGGGCGCTCCGGTTTCCTCCCACAATCCAAAGACATGCAGGTTAGGTGGATTGGCGATTCTAAATTGGCCTTGGTGCGTGAGTGTGTTTGTGTGTGTCCTGTGGTGGGTTGGCACCCTGCCCAGGATTGGTTCCTGCCTTGTGTTGGCTGGGATTGGCTCCAGCAGACCCCTGTGACCCTGTATTCGGATTCAGCGGGTTAAGAAATGGATGGATAGTTTCTTGTATACGAAGTATAGGGAAAGTATTGGAATCCCCCAAAAATTTCATTTCAAGATTTTAATGAATCTCGACGTTTTAGACCTCCCCGAGTCCGAAAATACCATTTTTTGAATTGTGTGTGTGTGTGTGTGTATATATATATATATATATATATATATATATATATATAACACACTAACTAGAGTACACTTACAGTTCGGTCAACCAAATTTTTCATGGAAGTGGTACTTTTCCTTTTCTTCATCCAGCTGTAGAGTCTGATTTATTCAACTTTAATTTTATAATAATTGTTCAATGTATTATTAATTTGATTTGTCATTGATGGTTCTTTAATGTACATAATATAAAAATATAATCATTGTCTTGCGGTTTACTCCTCAAATATCCATCCCCATATCTTGGAGTACATGAGAAAGTCTAGTGGAGACCACTCCTGATTTTTTATTATTTCCAGGAATTACAGTAGGTTTTGGGGAGTGAATTTGTTAGGTGAACTTGATTCCAGCTTTGTTCACTCATGCTCTTGAATTGGCAGTTAATCAGGAAATTCCTGTGGAAAGGTTCTCTTGGTAGCTATGGCCAACTTGAAATTACCAATTACTTTTCATCTGCACACCCCTATTGTTATGGGTTAATTTTTAGTAACCTTATACAGAAATCCAAGAACGTCAGTGGAAAGTTGCATAAATGTCAACTAACCTTCAAACATATCTAATGATAAATAAGATATATGACACAATCCAAGAAAGGACACTACTGACCTTAACGTATGGAACCAAGTGAAGTCAGTGTCATCAGATGGTCATGTGAGGCCAATAAATCCCACAGACAGACATTTTCTGCCAAAAGGGAATACATGACCCGTTGTCAAAATAAAATCCCTCCTTTGCCTCATTCTTGGAATCTAGGACTAGATATAAGATACAGTCTGTCTCC
Source organism: Polypterus senegalus (assembly GCF_016835505.1). Classification (NCBI taxonomy): domain Eukaryota; kingdom Metazoa; phylum Chordata; class Cladistia; order Polypteriformes; family Polypteridae; genus Polypterus; species Polypterus senegalus. The sequence continues at coordinate 88,204,164 of NC_053161.1, forward strand.
ATGAGACACAGTGATAAACGGCAAAGAATGAAATGCTCTTCCACAGGAAACATCTTTTCAGTTGTGCCAAGTTTCAGGACTTTTTAACAAAAAGAAAGAATGTAGCAATAAGGATGACAAGATGCAGTGAAGCTCTGTGAACTAATCTCAACTTCAATAAATACTTACTGGATTACTAAGAATGTAGTGAAAAGTCAAACAAAATGACACCTTTTATTGGCTAACTAAAAAGATTACAATATGCCAGCTTTCGAGGCAACTGAGGCCCCTTCTTCAGGGAAGATCATCATGATTACATCTTACCTGAAGAAGGGGCCTGAGTTGCCTCGAAAGCTGGCATATTGTAATCTTTTTAGTTAGCCAATAAAAAGGTGTTATTTTGTTTAACTTCTCACTACATCCATAATGGCTAACGCGGTACAACACCCTAGTACTACAGATTACTAAGAAAAAATAAAGCCAACTCTGTGCAGCTACCTTAAATGTGTCGTATGGTAAACGTCTGCCATGAAAATAAAATGAAATTATTACAATTAAAATGTGTGGCCACCCATTGGTTCCCATAAGATCTGGGCCTGCTGAACTGACTTTCAATAGCCAAATAGTTTCACTGTGGTGACCAGAATCAGATCATGAATGAGTCATATAAAATAACATCCCATTTATAAAACTTTCTGTATTCCGTGTTAGGCTCAATCTGAACTCTAGAAAATAAGGCCCGTGCAGCCATATGGCTAACATCATTCAAAGGCTTCCACTGACCACTTTTCCTATTGGTGTTAATATCATAAAAACTGACTTGGTGGCACCATGTTACTAATTTTACTTTTGTCTTGTTTGCTAATGTTTCCAAAATGTGTTATCTTTGTATAAAGTTTCTGCCTAACACTACATTTGTATATGAAATGAAGAAAAAGAAAAAACTTAAATAGTACGGTGGGGATCTGTGTTTTTCTTTTATTTTTTTTTTCCAAGAATTAACATCCCTGTAATAGGTTACAAATCTACAATTGCTGACTTGTTCAAAGCTGTCGGAGACAAGTTCCAAGCATTCTGGCAATTTGCCCAGACCCTTCCCCATCGAAGTAAAAACCTACTGCCTTTGAATAAAACTTGGAAGTTTGCCACTTATTAGAAGAAAAAGTAATCAGTATTTAGAAAATGAGACCTTCTCTGGATTAGCCATGGAGAAAGGTAAAGAACACAAGGGTACGTATGTATGTATATATGGATGTATGGATGTGTCTTGCTGCTATAGCAGCATTATGTACCAATGTCACCACTGCGTCCTGGATGTCTTGTAATACAAAGACAGTCTGAAGATAACCCCAACATGCTCTCATCCTCATTGATAATGTAAAAACATAAAACATGCAGTCCTGTGTCCCTTGCATTCTTCTGAACATTCGTCTGACACTCCTTTGGATGGGTGCGCAAGTGGCAGGTTTCAGCAGGGACACATGACAATGGAAGATTGTCCAGTTCATTTCCAGAAGCTCTGTTTGGCCTATTAAATTACTTCACAAAATACTGGGCTTGGTCTAAATCGGTTTATTCAATAATCTGGAAATACTCTGCAGGCATGAGAAGGTTAAGGCTCACTTGTTCTTTTTGTGGGTTTTGCAGTGCAGCTCTACACATTTCCCAGCAATCTCAAAAGAGCACATTAAGGTATCAGTTTAAACTAAGAGCAACAAATGAAACCTGATGTTCAGAACAGCAGAGGGAGGTCTCACCTTTAAACACTAATACCCTGGCTTCTACTCGCTTACTCCTGCGTCCTTGATGTTTCAGGCATCAGAGTAGCTCCCGCCACACAGATTCGGCGTTCATAATCAATAAATACATGACAAAAAGGCAAATGAATGTTAAATTATGAAGTACAAATGAGATGCCAGTGTGGTTGGGTGGACATTTTTTAGTTTGTTGAGTTACAATAGGTAATTGAAAATGATGGTTTTCAAAGGATAAGGTCTCTTTAAATATAAAACTGTTAATTTTTACAAAACGTTAAGAAATTTTCTGAATGTAACATGAAAGTTAGAAGAGCTCCACATGAGCACACTCAGGACCTGCACATGCACTGGGCTCTTGTTCAGCTCTCTGCAAGGGCAGCATGCAGCCTAAGTACCAAGTCGCTTTATCTTCTCTTATCCCATTTGCCTAGGACTTGTACTAACTTAGGAGGGCTCTAGCTAACAGTCAATAATGCTGAGCTATACTAGCCATTTTTCTTGGCAATATCATTATCTAAATCAACACCTTAAAGACCTGAAATGTCTCTAAACTCGTTGGCTCACACATTCCTCCATCACCCTCTCTATGGGCTTAATCATGTTACACAAACACAAAGCCAGACTCCTATTTACAATTTTCTATTTTATACACACACACACACACACTTTAATTGGAGCTCTGATAGACTTCTGCGATGCTTCGAGTTGGCACCGCAAAACATTTTGCTTTTGCTATTTCTAGTTGAACAGAAACATCAAGCATCCAGTTGTCCATATTTATTTGTTATTTTGAAAAAGAGGAATGATGTCTGCCATATGGTCAAACAGCACATTTGTGCCATTTCTAATAAACATACAGTATTTTAGTGTCAAGGGCACATTTTCATTCGATCACTAATAAAGTTTATTGGTCAGTATAAAAATTTCTTTCCCCTCACATTCAAACACGACTTGAAGTTCTTCAGTTCCTCCATTAGGGCCAGCTGCTCACCCTTTACCTAAAGAGAACATGCCACTCTTTTCTGGGAGAACACCTTGACCTCAGATTTGGAGGTGTGGATTCAAATCTCCACCATATCACACTCGGCTACAAACCATTCCAGTGTAAGGCAGAGATCAGAGGACATCAACTATATTTAGGTGCACAAGCCAGAGAGTCTAGAAGACTTGGCCTCGACATCTTGTACATGAAAAGCATGGACAGGATAGGGCTGACAAGACGCACCCCTGTGTGAAGTCCTATGTCTACAGTCGACTTAACGGCAAGTATATGAACGTAACTCTTGCTAAACAAATATAGGGATCACATGGGGTAGAGTAGCAGCAGACCCTCATATTCCTCGTAGCAATTTTAACAAGACACCAGTCTCCATTCTGGGCTCACTCATGGCAGTCGAGGTGTATTAAGCTCCATTAATCAGATGGGTGAAATCCCTCTTGTCACCCTTTTTCAAAATGGGGGCCACAACCATCCATCTACCAGAAAAAGTCCACTCTACTCACCCTTTACCCAACATTGAAGAGATTTGTTAGTGAAAATACCTCCACATTATTAATGAAAGCATGAGAAGGTCAGCAGTATGAGATTACACTGGATCAGAGCTGCTACTTCTGCAGAAATGAGAAAGGTTGAAGTGGTTTTGGCACAGGGGTGCACCACACATGGGTCACTGGTAGAAGATCAAGTGCAGCAGAATGTAAATGGAACAAGCCCAATACAGAGAAAAAAAAAACACTCTTACAGTCAAATACCCAAATTCTCCTTAGAATCGACTGGCTACAACATCTCATTCCACTATCCATGTGGAGAGAAGATCCCAGGTTGTTTTCCAGGTGCCCAGGGTAACAGATTCCACAAACAGAACACAGTTACATGAATGTCTTGACCTGAATTTACCAATGAAGATATGTGCGAGAAGGAGCTCATCGCAGATAGTGAGGCACTACAATAGGAGAGTGTATCAGAGTTTAAATGTGAAGAGACACCTCCATAGTTAGAAAACTGCTTAGACACTTAAGGTGACAGTTCTCTTTTGGCTCAACTGGTGAGCAACAGATTTTGTGTCCCTGGAGCCCAGTGGACACTAACAAAGTGTTAAACATACAAAGAGAACTTGCTGGTACCAGGAAGGCCTGAATGACTCTTTAACTGGCCTAAGATCTTCTGGTAATTCACTTGATAAGTAGAAAAGTTTGCTAGAGACAGTATGACCTGGTCTGTCTAGCTTGGCTTGGCATCAGTGTGACGGTCACAAGGAAAAGCAGGGTGAAAATGACTGAATAAGATTATTATAAGCCATCTGTATTCTCTAGTAAGATGATCGTTTACCTGGATCTGTAACATCTCGATTGCTACCAACTTTGGCTCCTGCCTTAGATCCAGGGCTGATGAAACGGGCATGGGTTCTGCCTGATCCTCAGATTAATCAGGCTTGAAACTAACACACAAATAAATGGATGGTTGGAAAGACGCTATTGGTTTATTATTAGTTCTGTGACATAGTAAAGTTAAGCACTGCATTTGCAGTAACAGGTATGTGTCATATATTTGGTGTAAAGTAAATGGGAAGAAAGCTGGAAGAATCTCAGACCAACTACCGAGTCAGGTAGCTGAGGCAGAAACCCTGGCAATTTTTAAAAAGAAATCAAATGAGATATCTATATAGAATGCTGGAATTATAACAGGCACTCTTTAAAAAGACATCATCTTAAATTAACAACATATGGTTATTAAACAGAATAAATGACGATGTGCACTACAAGGGCAGACCAGTTGTAACAAACGAAATTCAAAACCCTGTGGAGTAGAAACTCCTCTCAGAGAAAACAAACCAGAGTTCTTTTTGTTCTTCCGAGTTTACTTTAAAATTTCCATACTGTCATTCAGGTTACCACATAGTGTTACAATTTTGAAAATGAGCTTTAAATACCATGGAAAGTCTTGTCTAATCAAATTAACCCAGAGACAGCAGAGATAAATGAAACATCAAAGTCAGCTCGAGTAAGCGACACTTGTCTGTGGGATTTCAGGCAAAGAATCAAAGGATTAAAATCTTTATGTGAAGAGCAATGTTTAGAGCTTCACCAATTTTCAGCTTGACTGACAAATCTTAAGTCCAGTGCTAGTCATTTAGATGATGATGTCTAAAATATTCCGAGACCAAATGTGTTATTTTCGCCACGGCATTGCTTTTGTTTAAATCCTAAGGCAGATCTGTTCAGAAGATGCACACAAACTGCACTGCACTGAACTGCACCACACCACGCCACACTTGACTGGTCTTCCCGCAGGCCTGTCAGAATGGCCCAATTGCTTTAAATTAGCAGACTGACATTGACACTAAGTAGATTCTCATGAGACTGGCGAGAAAGCCTGCCAATCACGTAGTTTTAATAGCAGATTTTCAGAACAACTAGATTCAGTATGGGAGGTCCAAATACTTTACTAAAGAAGATTAAATGAGATTACATTTAACTTTTAAGCACAAAACTGCCTTCATTAGGAACTATGGTTATGTGGAATTTGAGGTAAATCATAAGATGGAGATGATATCAGTGACATCCAAGAAAATAATTGAAGAACATTGCTTTAAAAAGTCAACTTCCATCCACCCTTTCCTGGACTCTCCTTTGTCCATTAAAAGTTCATGTGGAGCTACAGTATAGTCTGCTGATACCAACTTGGAACAGGTAGCCAAGGGCACTGCAGAGGGCACTCACTCGCATCCACACACATCTACAGACTCGGCTGCTGGATTCACTTAAACTGACCAAACAGACCAACTGCTGGTTTAATCCATCAAGCTGCTAAACACACTTTTACTCCCACTGCAAAGGATGCATAGATGTAATTGTGCTCTAGCTCAATACTTCAAGAGCACCTTGTGATTGTATTCTTGCTAGAAAGACACCATCTGGAATAAAAGGTTCATTGTTAGTCTGCCTCCACCTTGATGTTCTCATTTAAGCCTCTTTCAGATGTGAGATTTTCAAGCTGAAATGTCAATTCCCCATCTTATTTCAATGAAGAATAAATTACCAAAAGCATAGAGTAAAAGGCTAATGTGCTCATGTTATTGTCGTATACTGTAATACACTAGCAGTAGTAGTGTAGTTTCACATGCAGTGTGCGGTGCACACTAGCGTCCAGTCCAGGATTGGCTCCTGCCATGCACTGAATGCCTCCAATGTAAGCTAACACTCCCAGCAACACTGTAGGGGACATTTTGCAAGTAAATATTTAAAATTGGATTTTGTCAAAATGAAATTGTATTTTCTTTGATAACATTCTTATTTTATTGTATTTTTAGCTGAACACTTTGCCATTTGGATATATTATTTATATATTGAACCCCATTTAATTTAAATACAAAATTGAAGTCATTGTGTTCTAACTAAAAGACTCTTGAAAGTTGAACAGCCTGTTTAATTAAAAGCATCATTTTTCAGATTCTAAACTTAAAAGAATAAAAAAAACAAAGCACCATTTAGCATTGCAAATCAAACCAAGAGAGCTGCCTACAACAGAAAACAAAAATCCAAATCCATCCATCAAATCATGCATTCATTTCTTGTACTAACTTTTCCACTTAAAGGGACAAAGAAACATTAAATCTAAGATTATTCATATTCAGGACAACTTTTGCTTTACATGGCACCTTACTTTATGTACTTCTTCCGAAAACTTTATATTTCAAATTTTAAAAATTGTGGATTACACTGCATGTGTTTCCTGTCCAGAACACTGGAGAAGAGCAGCAGGATCAAAAAGATAATTAGGTGATCACGCGACAAAAATCATCAGCCTTTCTCCTGAAGTATTTGTGAAGCAAATCATTTTTAAATGGCTATGTACAACTGAACGACAATTCAAATGATTAATAGTAATGAAGTGATATGAAATCCCCTATGTGACTGAAAGCATGTTTTGTGTTATGTGGAGTTCAAATACCACTATACATATCTGGTGCTTATATTCATATGGGTCCTTCTCGCCAGGCTCTCGCTCATCCTTCATTTGCTGTTGATATTTTCAAATGAGATTCTGCTGGTGACCAGCTGCTACTGGGATTTCTGGACAAAACTGTAAGAATTTACTGGAAATAAAACGTACTTTCAGGCTACAGCACACTGCAACCACATCAGGTGCAAAACAGGAATTAGCCCTGAACAGGAGGCCAGTCTACTGTACGGGTCCCATTCACACACAACTCGCATATGGCCAATTTACATAACACACACACACACAAGGAAACATGCATATTTGATACAGAAAACATCTAGGCGTGGGATTCAAACCCTGAACACCGAATCCATGAGGCAGCGGCACCACCACCATGTTGCTCAATGGAAAAAAAACAACAGTAGGCTCACACTTAACTCTCTCATTATCACGCATTATATTTTTACACAACGCACACACGCAAAGGCCATAGATAAAAAAAAAACCTACTAACTATATGTATCTGTCTTGTATGTAAACAGTGTAATGAACGAAGCAACTCCTGAAGTCCCGTCCATTTCAGAGCACTACAGACCTCATTTAACCCGACCTGAGAGGTCCGTGGGATACACAGTAGAAGAGGTGAAAACGGTGCAATCTGAACAGAGAAGGGCAATACACTCACTGGCCTCAGAAGCTGCTCACCTTTCCTCTCACACATACTTACGCACAAACGTAGCATTTCTAGTAAGCAGCGTAACGTGTTGCTTTTCGTACGGAGCACGTCTGCGCCCCTATTTAAAGTTCATGGCGGGCATGGACACTTACTCTTTAGCAGAACTCTGCCAAACAGACTGTGGTCTCTGTTCAGTGTGTTGCAGTTCCATCGGTGATGCTCGAACTGATGCTGGCACTCGGTGATCCAGTCCTTCATGCCCTCGCTAACAGTGCGCATCATCGCTGGGTGCTGGCGGCACAGCTGGCGCTGTCTGTTGACCAAGCCTGGGATGTTATCACACATGACTTGGGAGCCGAGGGTACCCATGTACCTGAGGAAAGAACACAAGCACTTAGAGGCGTGCCAGGCATGGACTCCGTGTATTCCGCCACGTCCCCCACCGCTGTAACCGAGTTGCTCTAAACATTGTCACGATGGGCTCCGAGCACACAACTATCCCGATTTGGGACTTTGAAAGTCTCGTCACTCTATACAAGCCTCCGCGACACCGGTACAAGAATTAGCGCACTGAATGAGTAAATGACATGATAAATACACAAGTCCTACAGTTCTTCCACAGCTGGAAATGAGCCATCATGGGAACAGCCGCATTCATTTCACGGTGTATGCAATACGACTGCTACATTGACTCCTTACATCCAAAATAATACTAATAATAATAACCACCTACATGGTGCTGAAACAAATAACGGGTTAAGAGAATTGTTCCCTCTCAACGGGCTTTGCCCTTCGTCTGTACGCTCTGAACCACATCGATACGGTCAATGGCAGCGTGAGTTGCCTAGCTGCTTTATTGTATTAAACCGCTTATTCGTTCTCACTTGGCCGAAGTAAAAAGCATCACAGCCCTAAAATTACACGTGCATGCCGAGTTTGCACGTTCTCTCCTCCTCTCCATGGGCTTTTTCTTCCTATAATCCCAAAGATACCTTGGGTAGGTGTAGAGGAAAATGGCTGGTACACTCATTCCGAAAATACTTTTATTTAAATCGCCCACAGCCATAACAATATCACTAAGAGATATTCTATTCATAAATACTCTTGACATATTTTTGCATAAATTCTTTTTCATAATATGTTAAAGTAAGTCTAAGTGACTCCAGAATACCCCCGTGGACGTGTGAATGAGTGGACCTTGCGCTTATTGTCCTTGTTGGGTTCAGCACACCTGAGGATTATAATATTTGCACTAAAACATATTCCCAAAGTGAACACGTCCAGCTCAAATGCATGCAGAAATGAACAAGACATTTGGTCAATATGGGCAGTTTGCACTTAATGAGATACTCGTCACGCTAAACAGTGACCAGTCACAATAATAGTCCAGAAACAGCCACTTTCTACATCCTGGCCGACGTATCCAATCAGTAAGTGCTGAAACTGGGAAAGGTTCAATCCGATAAACTGGCGTTCGTATTAAAGTTGTGATTAAAAAGAATAACTCTGTGAAGGCATTGCATTTTGAACAGTGCTTCGTCAAACAGAATGAAATATAAAACAAACAGAAAACAAGGATTCACTAAAATACTCGTTTGAAACGTCATATGCAAGGGGCCCAATTGAGAGGGAGGGTATGGCGGCGCAGTAGTTAGAGTTGCCCCCTCCCGATAACCCCGGGTTTACTCTTCTTGCGCATCTGCCTCGTCTTGTCCCTCATCTCGAGGATAAGCACGTCTGGTTAACTGGAGGACCCGTATTGAATCATAATGATTTCCCCTCCAACTCAGCACCGTGTCCATTAAAACCGCTTGCATTCCAAATTTAACACGACCCTTTATTTCTGATCAAAATTTCATTATGTACTCGCGTCAGTGCTGCTTTATTCTGAAATCCTGGTACTGCAAACCTCTTCCTCTTTCCTGATTTTCCCGACGGACTCACGGGGTGCGGCATGGTAACCCGCTAGAATCGCTAACATGCAGGACGGATGTGAGGACAGTTCTTGGATTGTATGCAAGTCTGGTTAACACATTTGGAATTAGTCTGGATGACACGCCTGTCTAAAACACATTTTCGATTTGCAACACTATGCGAGCTTAACTTGAAACGAGCGCCTAATATGCGAGGCCCCTTTGTCCCAGACCCTAAATCCCCATCTCATCCTTACGTAAAAAAGTGACGGTCTACTGAAAACCGCTGTAAACATCGCGTGGGTGCAGGGAGCTGCTGCGAACTCAAACACTGCAAAACACTGATCTGTTTCTAAGGTACTTCTTATACAGCTGTAAATTAACAGGGCGGGTGGTGGGGGGCACGTAAAGTCCATTTAAGGATCCGCTGAAGCACAATGATGTTATTATTTTGAAATACCTGTGGACGCTAAATCAAATCCACTGAAGCCGGCAGTGCATACGCGAGTTGCCTTTGTACTTAATATGCGCCGTGCACTTTTCTGAGCAGTTTCTAATACACAAAGCGGCATGTTAACGTGCGCTACTCTCGCTGAACAACGACGAACATTCTCTCTGCCCTAGGAGGACACGGTTGTGCTTTTTAAGGTCATCCTGCTCACACACGTGTGATACTCACCACCAAGACGAGCTGACTCTGGACACGACCCAACAGAGAATTACAGAAAAAAAGATCCACAACCCGCCTGGAGAGAAGTTCATATTATATCACTGGTATCTCGTCCCACCTTCAATTGTTCAGCTCTTTAATATAATTGGAGAGGACATCACTCCTCTCAGAGTTCAGAAGGAAAAGGTTAACATTCCTAAACTGCTTCATACGCTTATTTGTTCACGGTTTCCCACTGCGGACGTGCATTAAAATCTAACGAACGTCCCGTTGACCTTTGATTGAGTTCTTCTCTTCTGTACGATGCGCCTGTCCATTCTCAATCGCGGACAATGATCTGCCATCATAGGTGCGCTTCCAGGGCAGCCGGGTATCAGATATAAACTGCTCTCCCAGTGGGAGGGCTCAGGCTTCTCCCGGGCGGAATGAAGTGAAAAAAATTAGATGTCTGAAGATATCTGTTCAGGCTAGCTTGACACAAGACACAGGCTTGGCCCATTTCCAGATTAAAATATTTCAGGTTGGGGTCACAATGGTAATTCGATTTCGGAAATTTACATTTATGCACACACATAAAATGAACTATATATATATATATATATACACACAAATACATACATTGTACATATGCGATCAATCTATAAAATAGCGTTAATAAAAAATATTCATCCATTCAATTTTCTAAAACCGCCCTTTCCCTTCTGATGGCTTAATTTATTCTCGTACAAATAACGTCACCCTTTGTAAGGCCATATATTGTTGCAAGTTTATTAATCTTATTGCACACTGCGTTTTGTGAAGAATTTGAGGCTTAAAAACTTTATGTAGAAAAGAAAGTTCCTACTCCCGTCGTGACCGTCTCTTTCAAACTGATTAAGTCTTCTTTTGAACTCTTAATCTAGGTAACGTCATTTTATATTCACATAATCTTTTGATCTCTCCAGTTTATATAACTGAATTAATCCTGAATTTTGAATGTCTGGAGGGGTCGATGAGTGATACGATGATTTTGTCGTTTGGAACTTTAAATCGATGGACCTAAAAGCTAAAATATAATGGGAAGTTGCTCAAGTAACTTTTTGTAGTTTGTAACAGTGGTTCAAACCAATTCGAATCCCAGTCCAGAATATGTTACCGTTGCGTTCCCTTCTTGTCATTCATTGATTGAACGTGGTGTCCTATTTTTTAAATAATGTATAAAATCGACGATCCATCCAAGACTGACGAGAAAATTTATAGGGTTGTTTGCGAGGAAGCTATTTGAACCCAAACAGTTTTGTCATTGAAAGACTCGCTAAAATGCCTGAAGAATTATGGATGCATAGTGACACGTTAAATACAGAAAAAAAGAACACGTGACTACAGTTATTGCCAGGCAATTCATTTTAGAGTGTATATTTTTGCTGAGATGTAAAGTTACATGTATATACATTTTTTTTTTTTTCTTGGATCAGCTATCGATCATTTTCTCGTGCTCGCTTTGTCTGGTTCGTGGTTGCGATGGCCCTTATCTATCTCTGCAGCTCAGTGTGCAAGGCAGAAGCCACACTCGGATAAAGAGAGCATGTGCATCAAGTATCATGGATCAGACTCCATTTTAAGATCTTGTATACAATGTTAATGTTTACTAATGTGCTAAACGATACTCGTGCAGTCGTCTCCCGCTGTCAAAACTGTTCTCTATCGCTTTCGTGCGACGCAGAGATCGTGTTTTCATATAGCTCGGCCTCGGTCAGTGACAGGTTATGGGATTCCTTAAAACACTCTTAAAAGAAATAATATTGCGAAGATAATTGTAAAAGGCAGGCGGCTGACAGGTGTTAGTGTCGGTGACACGTTCCGGAGATCCCGTAATCGTCCACTGGTAACCTCCTGAAGAAGTCTGTGTCACCACGAGTCAAAGGTCAAGTTTCCCTCTAGCTTAACTTTTTCCCCCCCCTTATCAGTGGAAGTAACATTGGCAGTTCTATAACACACATTTTATACAGGCTACCACAAAACAACCCTTATTGTTGAGGGTTCTACATTTTAGCAGAATTACAGCAGGAATATCGGGCAAAGTGCTTTTGTAAATAATTACAAACAAACAGACCGATTCATTTATCATACTCACCCGACACCAAATTCATGTTTGACAGTCAAAGACTCGTTTAATGCCTTTCAAAATATCCGAGGCCGTCTTTTACATTGCAATCGACCAAGTCGGTCAACTTAATTACATAAAAAGGAAAACGATGCCAGAACGTCTTAGAAGTAAACCGTAAAGCGAAGCCACGGCACTCCGTTCTCGATCATTCTAGGCACGCATTCCTTTCACGTTTGTTTTGCATCGAAGTGTTCATCAATATGTTTAAGGTTTTACAATGGGGTGCAGACGTTGCACACCCACCCTTTCATTATACGCCAATTTTGAAAACATGTAAGAAATAACGAATTCAGACCTGGCATTCACACGTTTTTTTCCCCTAATGTGGTGATAAATTCCATTGTCACTCTGCAACGTGGCGGAATTTATTTTCCTTTTTTTTTTTTTCGAATTGTTTCCACCTTTCAGTTTTAAGCTGTTTTTGACATTTTTCGGCGTGGTTTGGTCTTCTTTTGACGAAAATCCTACACAGGACGTGCCGCGCTTCAAATTGGCTGTTATGACGTCTAGGCTACTGGTTGGTTACAGCTCGTGACGTCATGAAGGCGTGGCGCTCTTACCAGAAGCTTTATTTGCCTGGCGCTGTTTTGAACCATGGCAGTGGAGTTTTAAACCAGATTGTTTAATGGAATCTTGGAAAGTGAGAGGATGCCTGAGGAGTGGAGAAGAGGTGTACTGGTGCCGATATTTAAGAATAAGGGGGATGTGCAGGACTGTAGTAACTACAAGGGGATAAAATTGATGAGCCACAGCATGAAGTTATGGGAAACAGTAGTGGAAGCTAGGTTAAGAAGTGAGGTGATGATTAGTGAGCATCAGTATGGTTTCATGCCAAGAAAGAGCACCACAGATGCGATGTTTGCTCTGAGGGAGTTGAAGGAGAAGTTTGGAGAAGGCCAGAAGGAGTTGCATTGCATCTTTGTGGACCTGGAGAAAGCATATGACAGGGTGCATCGAGAGGAGCTGTGGTATTGTATGAGGAAGTCAGGAGTGGCAGAGAAGTATGTAAGGGTTGTACAGGATATGTACGAGGGAAGTGTGACCGTACTAAGGTCAGGAGTAGGAGTGACGGATGCATTCAATGTGGAGGTTTTATTACATCAGAGATCGGCTCTGAGCCCTTTCTTATTTGCAATGGTGATGGACAGGTTAACAGATGAGATTAGACAGGAGTCCCCGTGGACTATGATGTTTGCTGATGACATTGTGATCCATAGCGATAGTAGGGAGCAGGTTGAGGAGACCCTGGAGAGGTGAAGATATCCTCTAGAGAGGAGAGGAATGGTCAGTAGGAACAAGACAGACTACATGTGTGTAAATGAGAAGGAGGTCAGTGAAATGGTGTGGATGCAGGGAGTAGAGTTGGCGAAGGTGGATTAGTTTAAATACTTGGATCAACAGTACAGAGTAATGGGGATTGTGGAAGAGAGGTGAAAAAGAGAGTGCAGGCTGGAATGGGTGGAGAAGAGTGTCAGGAGTAATTTGTGACAGACGGGTATCAGCAAGAGTGAAAGGGAAGGTCTACAGGATCGTAGTGAGACCAGCTATGTTATATGGGTTGGAGACGGTGGCACTGACCAGAAAGCAGGAGACAGATCTGGAGGTAGCAGAGTTAAAGATGCTAAGATTTGCACTGGGTGTGACGAGGATGGATAGGATTAGAAATGAGTACTTTGGGGGGCAGCTCAAGTTGGACATTTGGGAGACAAAGTCAGAGAGGTGAGATTGTGTTGGTTTGGACGTGTGCAGAGGAGAGATGCTGAGTATATTGGGAGAAGGATGCTAAGGATAGAGCTGCCGGGGAGAGAAAAAGAGGAAGACCTAAGAGAAGGTTTATGGCTGTGGTGAGAGAGGACATGCAGGTGATTGGTGTAACAGAATATACAGAGGTCAGAAAGATATGGAAGAAGATGATCTGCTGTAGCAACCCCTAACGGAAGCTGCTGAAAGAAGAAGCAGCGTTAGCCATAGTTGACAGATTGGGTGGCTTCTAGCACAGTCAGGCTGGTTTAAATCTTTTGTGAATAAACAGAAATACTGTAGCTTGGTCTATTTCTATTGAAATTGTGTGCGGTTATGGCAGTGGAATATAACACAACCCATTTCAAGTTAATTAATCAACTAATTAAACAGTCTGTCTGAAAAAGAAAAGAACAAATGGGTGCCCAAAACAGGAATATAGATTGTAGATCATAAAAAATACAGAAAGTATTTTCATGGGGATTTTAAAACTGTTGGCCCATGTTTTGTAAACATGTGAGAAAAATATGAATATATTTTTTTTAAAATAAGAAAACCTGTATTAAAAGACAGAGTTAGGAGCAGGCACCGATACCGCACATTGCCGCACCACCACGTGACAAACCACCTCAGCATCCCAGATTAGGACCCGAGTGCAGCCATGTGTGGCGGGTGACACCTCTGCACCACACTTTTTATGGTGGCTGGAGTGCCAATTCTGCCACCACCCCCAGGTTTTTCCCTGCAGGTTGAAGGCCTACATGCAGGGCTGGATGCAGAGTAACATCATACTCAGGATGGAGCAATTGCAGGTTAAGGGCCTTACTCAAGACCCCAGTGAAGTAGAGCCACCTTTGGTGTTTTACAGGATTCCTGATTGAAAACATCTGTTCTTTGAAACGTTATGAAAGTTAATGCCTTCAGCATAGTTGGTAAGTAATTCTTTTTTAACTGCAACATTTTAATAAACCATTAAACTGTTAAAAATATTTAAGCATTTGGCAGCATTGTTTTTAAAGATGGGTCCTGTCCTGTGTGAATAAAATGATTTGTATTTCATCATAATGTTTGTAACTGTATTGCTTGGATTTAGCACTGTCATCACTTTCCCCTTAAGAAAACAAAATATGTGCAATATAGTTTTTAAACATATTACTACCCATATCAATAGATTTAAAAATGATATAATTCCAGGATATCTTGTAAGTACACTATGTTGAAATATATTGTGCCAGAATGTATCCTTTTGCTCTTCACATGGCTCATTTAGGGTTAGGGTTTTCACAAATGGCTGTGGTGGACGGGGACACTGTCTGTAATACTGAAGCCCTGCTTTTCTTGTTTTATAGGCACACCTGCCACTGGCTCTGAAGCTGCTCATTTGCACGATGGGATTTCCGCTCCTACTCTGGGTCACTAATCTCTGGCGCAACAACTCTTCAGTGCCATTATGTAATGTAGTCCTCCCTTTGAAGTCGATGTTCCCAGCCAATATTTCCAACTCCAGGAAATCATGCCTAAACTCACAAAAATGGCAGGGTGGTCTTCTCTTCAACTTCAGTCGTGCAGCCAGTGACAAAGGCACATCAACATGAATTGTGAGCCGTCTGTTGTTAAGACAGTACAGCAGGGTATTTAGTGATATGCTGTCATGCAGTGTGCAGTGGTCTGTTGAGTACAAGTGAGCAGACAAACCTTTTTTTTCCTCAGCTGAAGGTGAAGCTGTGTCTTGGCTGTTCTCCTTCACTGAACTGACACTGCAAACATTATTCTTGGTTCAGATTTTGTCTTTAGACTCTCCCTCCATTGCTATTCTGCAATCTGCTTGGTAGATTGTCTGCACAGTTTTACCACCAGCTGTGTTTCACACAACTCACCTGGGATTAAGTTGCGACTCTCACTGCCATTTGTGTGTTTCTCAGCTCCATTAACTTAAAGCTCTGCAGGTATTCATGCGCCTAGGCCCTTAAAAATACAGAAACTTGACTGAGTTGAGGTGCTAGGCACTTGATACCTCTTAGGCAAACAGAGGGTCACAAAAATAATCCGGGCACATTTTAGGCAGTAAATTGTTGAGAATGAAATATATGAGGTATACGGGAAGGGCGTCCACACACTGAAATGATCTCACTATCAGGATCCATTTCCTGAACAAGGTTAGCCACGTCTTCGCCATGACTTGGACGAATAATGCTTGTCAATCACATTTCACACCCAGAGGATTTCCGACATTCACTTGTAGTCACATACGAGTACAACGATGGCGATGCAGTTGAAGTATCTCACTAGCGCTACTGTTGGCTCATCCACTGGCGCTTGAGCAGCTCGCTGGTGCGGCGGTCAGATGGAACGACAGCCCCGTAAAAGGTCCAAAAAAAGTCAACAAAACGACTCGCTTCCTTGCTCTTCTTTGGTTCACGGTGTTAACTTCCCTTTAATATAGTTTCTCAAATCAGACTCGCCCATATTCTGGTGTACAGTAATTCACTACTTTAACGCTAACTTAACACTAATAACGTGACTTGCAGGCTCACCGTATCATCTACTGTATTACCAGTTGGCTCAGGGGCACGGGCTCGCGCTCGAAGTTCGGATCATTTTACCAACTCGGACCTTTGAGTCTCGTTCAGCAAAATGAACGAATCATTTTTCGAGTCATTTCGTTCAATTCTGTTTCCGGCTCACACCGCATAGGTTAAGCTCATGGGGCTGTCATGTGATGAACGAACGACTCGAAAAACCCGAAGACTCGAAACAGGTGAATCAATTCCAATACAGAAACTGTAAGAAGTTGCGCAAATGCGTATGCGCTACTTAACGAATCACTCCCACGAGACGACTCGTTCTTCCCGAGTCACATTAAAGATTCATTCAAAATGAACGAATCGTCAAGAACGACCCATCACTAGCACACAGAACACAACGCAAGGCGACATGAATAGAGATGTGGCTGTTTCGTTAGTGCAATGTCGAATGTTTCATCTTATGTGATTATTGGAATTCACTTTAATGTTTCCATGACTGTTGTTTTTGATTTTTTTTTAATTTCAAGGGATTTGCAATACATGCTTTTATCTTGTTAGTTTTTCATAACTTCCCAGGTTTTCCAGGAAACATACGAGGTCTGATTCAAAAAGAAGAAGAAGAAAAAAAAAAAGACATTCAAAAAATCTCATATTGAGGTTGGGAGCATGCGCTGAGGTGCTTTTTAAAAATGAGATTCTAAATAAAATTATATTGTGACACTGTACAAATTCTATAGCCAGCATAAGACGAGTGCATAACAAGGTTTTAACTGGAAATGTTCTGTCCTCGCTACAATACCTGGCTTGTAAATTGTAACTAAACGTAGGGGATTTCAAATAAATCCAATCTAAAAGGCTTTTTGACTTCTTTAACATTGTTGCTTTTGAGATATTATTTTAAGTGTAGCTTGTTGCTTTGCATTTTGATATGAGACATGAGAATGTACAACATTTTACTAGGATAACTTTTGCTTAAGAATCAATGCTCTAATATTCCTGATCTATTCTTATTTAGACTTGTTATCTTGACAGTAGATTTCATTATCCCTAGAAACAAACATCGAAGAGATGTATATTAAAACCAAATTTTCTATTTTAGTGTTTAATTTTAGTACTTAACAGTGAGATAAGGTAAGATTTTTCCTGAAAATCAAAGGTGGCGCACACACACAATTGTTTCAACGTCGCATAGTGAAGCTTATATGCTGACATAGCTGACTACAGGCAGTAAATACTTTACTTGAGAGACTTTATTTTTTTTCCAGGTTTAAGGATAAGTCATATAACTTGGTGTCTGAAACAGGGGAGTAGACGCACAGTATATGGTAAGTCTTCCACAAAATATTTTGAAAATACGTTTGTTTACATATATTAATATTTTTTCAATATATTTCAGACATAACTTTAAGAATACATTGCATATTTAAGGTACATAAATGTTATGCTGATATGTCCACGTATTTTTCAGGTACTGCGATATATCAAATTTTAGTAAGGGGTCTATATAAAAAAAAAGTTAAAAGGTTATACCCAGCTGAAAAAACACAGTGTGGAAATAACCTTTTAACTGTTTTTTCTTTCCAGATGCACACAGACATGGCCTTTCACTGTCTGCTATGACACACCTAGCCATCTTGTTTATTTGAAGAAATCGGTTTAATGGCTTCCCACAGTGAGTTTTACCCTCAGACCTTTACCCATTTGGGGGAAAAAATACTCTCAAAAGTGAACTTAGCCCCACCCAGCCAGGCAAACTGACCAATCAGGGGAGTGACGGCATCGAGTGTTGGCAGCTTGAGGCTAGGAAGTGGTATTGAAATGAACTAATCGATAGTAGGTTAGATTTTATAGAACGGGGCTATCCACTGCCCAATCACAAATCTGGCCCTTAACTGATTTATGGAACAAGAGTATTGGCCAGAAATGAGTATTTTGCACAATGTAAAATGGCGCAGGGAAAAAAAAAAAAAAAACCGAACAATTGTCCTGTATGCCAGCTGTGTGTGTACAGTATGTACAGTACATAAATATGCCTAGCCTGGATATCATAATTGTAAAAGTTTGATTACCTATGAGTTTTGTTCCCTGTAAGCAGTGCTTGAAGTGAAAACAAATAATTAGCAGTACCCTGTGTCTGCTTCCTGGTCCTCCTTGCATTATGGTGTACAGTTTTCACAGTTTTGTTATTCATCGTCAGAGCGTGTGGTGCCGGTGCCCAACCACTTCCAGCACGGCCTCGAACACCCCAACAGCCTCCCAATTCCTGCTGCTAGTGCACAAGTGCCAGTACTCTGTCCTGAAATATCAAAAAAAAAAGATGTCCACCTTGTAATATCTTGCAACCAGATGCCTCGTTGTTGTCTTATCATACCTACTCAGTGGGAAGAAGCTTATTCCTCACTCCATAAACTGGTGGGAAAATGATCTCTGATTTTACTTCAAATTAGAAAAGATCAAATGTCCTCTGCAAGGAACAATCCAAAGCCGCCTCATTCATGTTGCATTAAGGTAAACATCACTTGCCAGGCCTTTGTTAAGCTTTATGCTGTCCCAGCACGGAGGACAGGGGTGGGAAACGTTTTTTGGTGGTGGGCGATTGTCAATAATGACTCATACAGTGGATTGTCTAAAATCTAGGTGTGCCTATGAACCCAGGCAATATAAGAAATAGTAATAGTATTTAATAGTATATAATAAAAAGTCACTTCAATAAATGGTTTAACTATTAAACTTTTCGTATTAAAAACTAGTGAGAGAAATGCTTAAAGACCAGTAAGAGAGTCCTTTTAAAGCCACAGGGTCAGTATGACACTGTCCTGGACACTATTAAAAATGGATTCATGGTAAAGTTTTGTATCTGTCAGTACACTTCTTGTGGTTAGTAATTTTCATTTGTGAACAGAACAGCTTGCAGTTGTATGTGCCAGCAAACAATAATGCCATGCACTATTGGAGCATGTTTGAAAAATCTCCTGGGATCTCGTTTATAAAACTTTGTGTGATTTTGAGCATGAAAATCCACGTATGGCCAAAAAAAAAAAAATCAGATTTATAAATCTTCGTGTACACACATTTCGCTTACCGTTTATAAATCACAATCATTTTGAACTACGCTAATGTGCCTCATCCAGCACATCTGCAATCTCGATGCTGCAGACCTTCATTGGCTGGTAAAGCAGCCTCCTAGTGTGAGACAGAAGTTCTTGTCACTAAATTAGAGGCACTCAAAGAACCTCAATTTGCTGGCCTAAGCCATGGTGTCAGCAACGAGCACAAATATGTTGAAAGCAACATGTTGCTCCTGCTTTAAATGCCGTGAGGTCCAGCCACATTAAAATAAAATAAAGGTCTGTTCTCCGCCAACAAAATGAATCGCTAGTCACTGGCACAGTGGGTTTGCACCGAGAGGAGAAACCAAACTTATCTGTGGTCTCCAAGTTTGTTCTGCAACTGGCAATGCCTTTTGATGTGGTATCATGCCAGAGCAGTACTGACAATTGGCACAGATAACTTGCATGTCAAAAGAACGTAACTGCTTATGATTAAGAAAAGCAGCTTCATTCTCACTCGGTGCCCTTATTACATTAGGAAAACGGACTATGGTGCAAATTGTCTTTTTCAGTTGGTAACAACATATTATATGGTTGAAGCCACACCATACAAAAACTAGATGCAGTACTCCATTGTGTGGTTAGAGGCCTCCAGTGCAGCAGGAATGATGGAGTGAAGCTTAGCTGAGCTATTCCCGACCTGCTGGCCAGTTCCGCGAGAAGTGAAGTAGTCTAAGCAGACGAAAAAAATGAAAGAAAGAAAAGGTTCTCGAGTATAAATATGCAGCATCAGTCTTCTTAAAAGGGAACTAAAATACTGTACGTGCGTCATATTTATCACATTTGAGCTTTAATATGTTTGTCATATGTCCTCACACATTATAACAACAGCTCTTGTGATATGAATCATTATCCATACAAGTTGTTATTGATTCGGTTTTGCTGTATTGCCCCACTTGATGACACCCTTGATTATTTCCCAGTTTCTTTGAAAGGCTGCGTATGCATGAGTCAAAGTTGCTGTAAATATACTCACACTCCTCCATCAAGTTCTCTTTTCTAAATCCCGACGTTTACGTGGGAAGTTGCTTATGCACACTTCAAGCCTCTTTTTGTGCGTACGCAAGCTTGATAAATGAGGCCCCTGGAAACAAATCTTGGGTAATGCGCAGTCAGTAAAACTCAAGCAAAGAAAATGAAGTCAACTTATTTTTAAGTCTACAACTGCACTGGAGTTCAGTTACTTTCAGCTGCAACAGCAAAAGGAGATGAAAATATTACAAAAATCAGGCAAGACTGAAATTCACAATAATGGATGGCAACCCAGGCTGAACACGTGATGGAGTCCTCTCTTTTGTCTGAACACCAATCCTTAAAATTTAGAAAATGAATACGATTCTGCTTGTAACTGTAAAGTCTGAAGAACGCAGAAGAACATAAATTAACAGTGCTATACTAAAGTTGAAGTGAAGTCATCCTAACTACTATTCTCTGAACACTCAACGATGAAGTGTTTAAAAAGCACACACATTGCCCAAAGGCACAGTTGGCATGCCACTGCCAGTAAGTACATTTTACTGCTCGTCTCACCAAACACACAGGTGGAAGTACAGAAAGTTCAGTAATAACAGGTTTTGGTTTCTTCCCCTGACGTCCTCCTTTTGCACTTGCAAACTGCCCTCTTTATACTAATCTGTGCAGAGATCCAGAGTCACGCCTTCAGGGGTGCCACTGCCAACCAAATTCATCACTGATACAATCAGCCATGTGCAAACTCAAATTCTAAAGCGCCCACCAAGAAGGCAAGAAAGCATCTTAAAACGCACACGCTACAGAGAGTCTCTATTTGCATGATAGACGTTTAGCTTATGTAATTGTTTTTGGATGACTCAACATGTCAGCGTCTTACATTTAATCCAGAACATCACCCAATGATGGCGGGAGTTTTGTAGATTGTTAAAAGAAGCTGGCAGGCCACTCACACCTGTGCCACAGGCCAAATGCATCCCATGGGCCACAGTTTGCCACCCCTTGCTTGGGGAACATGAACACGAAAAGGAAATTCATATTTTTTTATTGGAGCAAATAATTTATTCAAGTGTGTTGATGTTAAGACAGCTTCATTGTTATTGATCACCTCTCCAGAGTCTAAAAGGATATATTTATAAGGAACGGAGGTTGCTGGCAAAGTCAGATTCTTTGTTGAAAGTAGGCACGTGTGGCTATCCAGATGGTCTTTGTTGCAATTCTCATGTCAATCTCTGTATGAATTGCTCAGGTATATTTTCACATCCCTGTAAATTACATTTACAGCGGCACTGTGGACCTTTCTGCCTTTACTACTGAAGACATCCATATTCTCTCAAAAATTCGCTGGTAATGATGAGGCTGATGCCTATGGTTGTGGTTCTGTTAAAATGTCACACAGAATGGTTTATCCACATTAAGTCTACAGTATATATCAAGTACATATGGCATAGTATAGAATGCTTAAAATGTTTACCAAGTGTCTTAGGCCTGGCGAGGACTGCATTAGGTACATGGGCTCTAAAGCGACTGCTCTTTCTCAACACCTCTAACATAGGAGGATTGTTAGATCCAGGAAGTTTGAATCTTAGGACTGATCAGAGTGGTCAGGGCAAATGACGTGTGTGAGCAGATATGGTGGGATTGTTGTCTTCCTTTACAATTGTAGGATGCACAGACCTTAACTGGTGAACCACAGAATATGGATTACTGCAAATATGCAAACTGCATTACGCAAATTACTCATAGGACCGTTGATGGGGATTCTACATGGAAACGATTACACATCAGAAAAGAGTATCTAGTACGTGATTCTTCTATAGTATTCCCCAAAATAATCTCCGATTAGGTTATAACTAAACATAACAGAATCAGGCTCTCTTCAGGAGACTCCAAGGATGTGAATTTGGTCCGAACTCTACATAAAGTATGAAATATAATCACCTCATTCAGCCGAGCCAAAGGACGTTCCTTAAAAGTGCACACCTATCTTGTGACAAAGGAGAGGCTGGCTTATGTCTTCATTTTCTCACAGTTAAGTCAGAATGTAAGCAAAGTGGCTCAATTTGAAACTGCTATTATTTTTACACATGCAAAATGTGGAGCTCTAGGACCACAAACAACAATACATGAGGGTTATGAGTAGTATGAAAAACAGTGATAAGATGGATAAAATGCAAAAAGAGCATATTTCTAAGAGTCCAGATCTTATTTCATATTAGAAGCTCTTGTTTTCATGTGGTGAATGCCACCTGTCAGTACTAGTTATGTCTTTTGTTGTTTTATTCTTAGGTATTAAAGACTGGAAAAGGACATTGCATGACAGCTACGATGACGATCAGGGTTGTCAGCGGCTAACAATCACAAAGGAGTCAACATTTAAAAAAAAAAACAAAAAAAAAAAACACACAATCACTTGCCTTCTTACCTTCACCCATTTCAGGTGCTTTGTCTAATCTGAACATGAACCAGTTTATTAAAAACTTGATCTTTATTTACCCTTCACTCTCCCGAGCACTGAGATACTACGGTCTCATTTCAGTGAGCACAAAGTTAACAGGGCATCATCAAAATTTCATCAACAAAAAATCAGAGTTCTGTTGAGAATCCATCATATATTTGGCTTACTGTTAGGGGGCAAAAACAATTTTTCCATCTCTCACTCCTGTAATTTAGCTAGGCAAAAAAAAATAAAACCACAAGCAAACTGCTGACCTAGAAAGGCAGCTCACAACTTTGGAATGGGAGCGCCCTCGTGTGGCCAACCAAAATCATGAAGAAAAAAAAAACTAAATCCAGTTGGAGTTGAATTCTATTCTACTGCAAAGTGGAGAATCTGGAAAAACAATGGACGAGGCCAAAACACTATACTTCTAGTACTAAGCCCAGCAAACCTTTGTTTTGTAATTTAAAAATAAGTGAATGTTTTACAAACATATCTTCAGTAAGAGGCAAACATGGATGCATTATAAACCATCCTCCCAACATTAAGCAGCACTTTTTTAAACCAATCTATTTGCAGAGGATTCTAAGGCAACCCCCAAGATTGTTATATCATTCTTAAAACTTCTGAAACTTTCCACACTTAGTGACAATGATGCTTGATATTCTTCTATACATTTTAGAACAAACTGAAAGACACACTAAAATTCATAAGAATGAAAGTTGCCAGGCCTGGATGGGATTCCAGTGATGTCCTTGTCTTTCTGGTGAAAAAGAAAGATTATTACACACACTCACACACAACTGATCAATCTCCTTGATTAAGCTAAAGGATAATATTAAAACAGCTCTGATTAACCTCCTTCCTAAATAAATGAAGGATCACACGTATTGTGGTAGCTCTCAACCAACATCTCTGATAACTCGACACAAAACTTGCTGGCAAGGCTACTTGCATGTCAGCTACAAGCAGGGCTACAGCATGTTATTCAAACTGACTATGTTAAGCCCCGGGTTGCTGCAGATAACATACCGTGTCTTTTTTATGTACAGGGTGGTCCAGATCTAATTATGCAGATCCAGATCGTCTGGATGACTCGGATTTATGTGGGGACAATTCCAATTCGGTTCAAAGACAATTCTTCATGACGTCACTTTGCACACTTCTCGATGGTCCGGGATTTTTCGGGCGATTTTCTATGTAATAAACTTAAGTTATAGCATAATGAAAACTGCATAATTAGATTTGGACCACCCTATAGTCAATAGCAGCCCTCACTTTCCAATCCCTGGGGGCTTTACTACCACTGGATGCAGACTAAGTCTTTGACAAAATGAATGGACACTTGCACCATTCTCAGCAAATATGCCCTGTTGAGGTTTGTGATATCTCCCAAATAATTTCTTTATACGCTAATATTTTATTATATTTAGGAAAAACACCTGTGCTATTTTTTTGTTCTTGAACTTTTAAAACATCTATGAAAAAGTTTCCAGACACAAAGCAAATTGAATTTAGTTTTCCTTTTTACCTCTTAATGACATATGTAAGAGTGCCATAAGAACCAAAAGAAGAACTAATTATCTGGAGCAAATCACAGATAATTTTATTGCTGGTTACTGGAGTAATGGGTCATAACACACTGTGCATCAAACTCTGTTGCATATGGGACTGTGTACTTCAGCTGCTTTTAAACCACTGTCCACCATCGAAAGCACCTACAATGAGCATGCATGCACCAGAACCTGACCTTTAATCAATGGACAACTTTCATCTAATTTGATGAATCACATTTTCTGCTGCATTATGTGGTTAGCTAGGCACGTGTTTATCATTCACCTGATGAAGAGATGGCACGATAATACACTGTTGGAAAAAACAAACAATCTGGTGGTGGGAGTGTGATATGCTCCAGGGCAATGGTCTGCTAGGAAACCCTGGATCCAGGCATTGATGTACCATTCATTTGATGTACACCACTTACCTAACATGCCCCTATGATGATAAAAAGAAGAACATTTGAGAAGCACCTACAGCAGTTGTCATGTTTATCTGTCCACATTAAACTATTTGGCTCCCGGTGGACTGATCTCATTGAAATTTCATTCTTCAAGGAAAATTGTCAGACAAGACAATTTTCATGGAGATTGTGAAAGCTTTTATTTTTGAAATAAATAAAAAATTAAAAATATTGACACATTTATGAAGTCAACTGTCATAAACCAGAGAAACATTCCATGTGAGCTCAAATACTGATTAATTTACTGTTTTAAATTTACCCTTTTTACTTGTCAGCCGAACAAATCCCTAATATTAAAACAAATTACTCAAACCTGCAGAGTCACTCATGAAACAAGGAGCGCCCAGTCAGCTGAGTTGGTGAACTTCTGCCACAATAACTTTACTTCTCATATTAACTGAAATTATATCAGATAAATTAAATGATCTGTGTCTGTACTAGAAAAAAAACGATCTTACCCGATCTAGAAATGGAAAAAAAAAAAAAGTGTTTAGTCATGCAAAAGTAAAAGATATCTTGAGGTTCCTGCTCATTCTAATTTTGCATTTTGAATGACATTTATATTATACAACCATGCACTTTTGTGTTAAGCAATTAAAAGAGAGTAATCTTATAATATGTAAGCACATTCCATTTTTCAAGAGATCTCTTCTAACAGAGAATTGCAAGCACATACTTTTATTTGAAAGAATTCCCTTCAGGCATAAATTGACTAAGAACGGAGACATTTAAACAATTTCTCTGAGATCAAAACTTGAAAAATCACAGCTCCCAAGGATCATCCATGCAAAACCAGAAGCCCAACTGTCCAGCTAGTATGTGGTCTATACTTGTAATAAATTATATCATTAAAGATACTGTGAGGTGAGTTAGTTTTAGGCAAGAAACAGACAAAAGGCATTGGGATGTTTGGATTTTTGCACATTTTTTGGTTTATTCTTTCTTTAAAGAGTGTACAGTTCAGTTCCCTTTATATTTTGATATTGGATTAACTTTTCATTATATTTTGGAAAACCTGTGATGCCATCTTGTTTTCTTAGTGAGTGCCACCATTTTGAGCTTCGTTTTCAATGATACAAATGCTTTTGGTAGGGGGAATGTCACAGAAGTCATGTCATTGGCACAGTGGTATTTAAGCAGTTCCCCTCCTTCTTTAGGTTTGTGGATAACTTCTCTAAAAATAACTCTTTTCTTTTTCCAGTTTATTGAACTTCAGATACAGTTGTTTCTTTGACAATCAACTTAGGAAAATATATTGCAGTTTGGACTTTAGTTAGAGGAGCAAGCTGACATCTAAAGAATGGCCATCCAGAAGTATAATGCATAAAAGTCAGTTACAAAAAAATAAGGAATATATGTGTGTTGACCCTTGCAGACAGATGAGAACCTCAGCTTTCTGATAGCTTGTGTTTTAGTACAAAAACAGAATGGGAAAAAATAAAAATGGGGTAGAGGTTCCTGCTGTACTTGCCACAGTTAAGGTAGATTAACTAACTTGGTGGACAAATCTCAAGACCCCTTGACCATCCTGTTAATACAAACACACCTACAGAAAAATACATTGCAGGCCACAGAAGTGTGTATGAAATATCAACCATATGATATCAGCAATGGTGGCTGAAGTAATAATGAATGTGAATCAGCGACAGACAACCAGTCTACACAGTGGCCTACTGCCGTCTGGCTAGTCAACCCATAATATCCATAAAACCCTTTGTGAATGCACAACACAAAAAAGCATAATAGCAAAATCTATGTCTGTAATTTTTATTCTGGTGTTCTTTGCAGCAATGTTTACGATTCCTGTAAAATCTAGTTGTAACACTTTCAAGGAGCAACTGTGTTAAGACTGTTGAGTCTTTCCTGTTGCACTATAGAATTCAGTCTACTTTAAGTCATAACTCGCTTTGATATTTGAGGTTTCTGAACTCCAATGGGACAAACCCCCCCAATGGGACAACACAGCGAAATTTGATTGCTGCATCTGTGGAAGACTGCTTATCCATCGCCGCTGCAACCGCAGGTCCGCAGTCACAGCATAGCACTGTGGAAACAACTAGGAGCTGATCAAGATCACGCTGTAAATGCCTGTCACCGATGGGTGATGTAAGGAACATTATAAATGCAGGGAACAATATTATTTGGCCACTGACCTGGCCCCAATCCTGCCTGATTGCTGTGTCTGTGTATAGGCCAGCAGTAGATCCCGTTATAATAAATATCCGTGCTGTTCCTGTTTCAAGTTGAATAAAGCTGGTTCTGCTAAAAGACTGAGCCCCAGCCTTGTTTTTGGGGTGCAAGACAGCAACTCACATGTCACAATATTTATATAATTAAAAAAAAAAAAAAAACTTCTTCATTAGCATTAGTGACAGGTAATCTGGGATGAACTGGCCTTGGACTTCAATCCAGAGTGTACTCAGGTTCAGTCCTGTGCCGGTTTCAAACAGTTTCACAGTCAGTACATCCTTTTCACCTTTTAGTGACCGCGTTGTTCAATTATCTGGCCTTTATTTCTTCAATTGTTTTGCATTAATAAAAGTGCAGAAATATCATAGTTACATGTATGAGCAACTAAAAACAACTGCATATTATTACCTCAATGCCATAAAGGTACAGGCTGTGCAGATGTCCCCCTACTTCCTGCCTCTCTGACACTCCAGTAACTGTTTTTTCCCCCGTCTGCTCACTAGCTCTGTACTACATTACAGATGCTACACTTGGTCTTACAAAAAAAATAAAATGTGTAAAAAAGTAAGATTTTAGTCCGAACTGAACATCCGTTCCAGGCAACTAGCTAGTGTTACAGTAACTCAACTCCATGTGTTTATAAGTTGGTGTTCTTGTAGTAAGAAATAAAACAGTTTAGATAACACGAGTAGACAAAACAGAATCAGAGAGATATCTTCTGGCTAGGACATCGTTTTTAGGGGTTTTTGGAATGGTTATGCCTAAATTACATTCTCAAAAATAAACAACTATTATTCTGCTTATGTAATAAAGGATCTGCAAATGGCTGAAGAGTAGTGAGTGAGTATAACACTTCAAATTTTTAAGTCAATAGCAACAAAAAAAAAAATCAGAAACCAAAAAATTTTGTTGCTTTAGGGTTAGGGTTCCCTCCAAAAAAAAAATTAATAATTTTACAGTACATAACCAAGACATTTTATGATGCACAACCCTGGAATCACCCCCAAATCTGTCAGCTATCATTGTACCAAGTTTACAATACAGTTTAGTTTTTGTTTAGCCCAAAATCACACAAGAAGTGCCGCAATGGGCTTTAACAGACCCTGCTGCCTCTTGACAGCCCCCCAGCCTTGACTCTCTAAGAAGACGAGGAAAAACTCCCCAAAAAAAAAAAACCTTGTAGGGAAGAAATGGAAGAAACCTTGGGAGAGACCCCTTTCCAAGTAGGTTAGGCGTGCAGTGGGTGTCAAAAGTTTAGATGGCATATTCTGTAGCACGGCAAAGTTACATTGTTTGGCACAAGATGTGCCCTTTCATGGACACATTTAGTCTCTTAACCCTAAATCTTTCAAACCACCTTTCAAACACCTAAACCAGTAATTGTCAAACAGAGATCTAAAGAGCTGTGGGAAATTTATTTTTGTGCCATTTCTAACCGTGCTTGCTTCAAACCCTTTCCAACCCATTCCCAAGTCTATTGGATAGACCAAACATAACAGCCACAGGAGTTCTCCAGACCAAGAGCTGGAAATGATAGTCTAGAAGAATAGCATTTAAATACCTGTACATGTAGGGCAAGGCATAGAGAGTGCTTCTGTGGAGGATACCAACCTCATGAATAAAGTCCTCATGCATTTATTCTTACAGTTAATGCTTTGTCCTGTTGTGGTTGCAAAAAAGACCCAACTTGCTTAGTAGTGCACTGGTCATTGACTGCTGAAGCACAAGGTGAGAAAACCTCTACAAAAACAGCATGTGCAACATTTTAACAAACAAAGGATGTACAAATTTCACATTTTTTATGTACATTTCAGAGTTGATAATGCCGGAAAATGGCTCAATTCTTGAAAAATTAAGGAGTTTCAACTAATGGAGCCATTGCAATATGGTTTCTGCAATTGTCTTAACCTACAACAAAGATAAATGACACAGTAGAAGGACACTGCTGCATTCAAGAAAGTAAATATAACATCAAATACTATTATATTAAAAGGGAAACTGAAAGTACACTTACGTTAACAGTAACTACTTAACAGTAGTTATCTGAATTAAATATAACAATCAATATCGGGCAACTTAACCTACAAGAACATACTGCAACCAGCCTCGACTATTAGAAAACTATTAGCTTCCCTTCCAGTAAAATTGGACCCATGGCAATAAACCAATTCAATGTGAATTCCTGCAACTTATTTATATGAACACAGCCACACATGACATAGCTTTAAAAAACTTAAAACAGTGAGAGGGATTGAGAAGTGGGCCAGTCTATCTTTTGCTACTTTTATGACTTGACAATGTAGAAAGTACTGTCCTAAACACAGCTTTATAATACATGATATGTGATTTTTATTGAACATCCCTATGATATCCTGCAAACGTAACATAACAATATATACATATATACATATATATATATATATGTGTATATATGTGTATGTATATATATATATGTATATATATATATATATATATATATATATATATATATATATATATATATATATATATATATATATATATATATATATATATATATATATATATATATATATATATATATATATATATATATATATATATATATATATATATATATATATATATATATATATATATATATATATACATACAGTAATCCTCGCTATATCGCGCTTTGACTTTCGCGGATTCACTCTATCACGGATTTTAAATGTAAGCACATCTAAATATATCACAGATTTTTCGCTGGTTCTAGGATTTCTGCAGACAATGGGTCTTTTAATTTATGGTACATGCTTCCTCAGTTTGTTTGCCCAGTTGATTTCATACAAGGGACGCTATTGGCGGATGGCTTAGAAGCTACCCAATCAGAGCATGTATTACATATTAACTAAAACTCCTCAATGCTATAAGATATGCATCCCACGCGGAGCTTGTTTGCTTGTCTCTGCCTCTCTCTCACCCTCTCTGACATTCTCTGCGCCTGACGGAGGGGCTGTGAGCAGAGGTGCTGTTTGCTTAAAAGATACTGACGCTCCTCAAAAAAAATGCCGCTTTATTGCGGTGCTCGGCATATTTAAAAGACATGTATTGATTTTTTGATTGTTGCTTTAATCTCGCTCTCTCTCTCTGACGTTCTCTGCGCCTGACGGAGGAGATGTGAGCAGAGGGGCTGTTTGCACAGAGGCTGTTTGCTTAGAAGATCCTGACGCTCCTCTAAAAATGCTGCGGCAAACTTAAAAGCACAAGTATTGATTTTTTGATTGTTTGCTTTTCTTTGCGAGCGCTCTCTCTCTCTCTCTGAAATTCTCTGCTCCTGAAGAGAAGATGATCTATTTGCATTCTTTTAATTGTGAGAAAGAACTGTCATCTCTGTCTTATCATAAAGGACAGTTTAAACTTTTGACTAAAGGGTGTTATTTCATGTCTAGAGGGCTCTAATAATGTTAACAGTGTGGGAGAGTTTCTAAGGGCTTAAAATATATAAAAATAACTACACAAACATATGGTTTCTACTTACGAGGCCAAAAGCTTTTGAGGGGATTTTAGGATTCTATCGGTAAGCGCCGGGGTTCTGGAGCATAAACCCATTGTTGCGGTAGATAAAGCGGCGAGGAGGATTACTGTCCATTAATAAGAAGCTCCCCGTATATATATATATATATATATATATATATATATATATATATATATATATATATACACACACACACACACACACACACACATATACATACATACATATATATACACATATATGTACATATATACATACAGATATATACATACATATATATATTGTAATGACCCGGCAGTCAGCACTGGCGGCATGGTGCATTGTAGGTAATTCTGTAACATTCACTGTTTGCACTGGGCAAGCAAAGCAGTCGATTTCCTTTTTTATTGGGAATGTATATGTGTATTGTGTTGCAGTTGCTTGGGGGGTTTGGGACATTTGTAGCCCAAGTATAATAAGTTTAACAGTTACCATCAATGAGAAAGATGTCTTCAGAAATGACCTTGGCAATGGCCTTGCAATATGTTGAGCTTTGTTTCTGACTATCTGCTCTAATAAAGAGATACAAAAGGACAGAGCTGTGTGTTGCTAGATTTCATCTATGCAATTATTACGGAGACACTCGAGTCGTGCGGTGTATGGGACACGAGTGCTCGCCTACTTAATGAGCTGGGTACAGCTGCGTGCATGACGCTGGCATTCCGCTAGCCGATAGCTTGGGGGAAGTGCACGGCAGAGTTCGGCTCCGAAAACTTAAATACTCAACCACGGGTTGCTACAGTATATATACACAACACATAATCCACATATATATACATATCTACATATACACACACACACACACTCTTTGGGGTGCGAGCAACTGTTGCTGGGGGTGCTAGAATCAATCAAGGAAGAAAAATGAAAAACATTATTTGTACAAAATCTTAATTTATTTATCCATTCCTAAATAATTAAATGGGCTGGCTATTTAGTCGACAGAAATATCTTGCTGAAATGATTTTATTTCAGGTGACTACCTGCTGAAGCTCATCGAGAGAATGCCAAGAGTGTGCAAAGCAGTAATCAGAGCAAAGGGTGGCTATTTTGAAGAAACTAGAATATAAAACATGTTTTCAGTTATTTCACCTTTTTTGTTAAGTACATAACTCCACATGTGTTCATTCATAGTTTTGATGCCTTCAGTGTGAATCTACCAATGTAAATGGTCATGAAAATAAAGAAAACACATTGAGTGAGGAGGTGTGTCCAAACTTTTGGCCTGTACTGTGTGTGTATATATATATATATATATATATATATACACATATATATACATATATATATATACATACACATATATATACCCACGCTTCGCAGCGGAGAAGTAGTGTGTTAAAGAAGTTATGAAAAAGAAAAGGGAACATTTTAAAAATAACGTAACATGACTGTCAATATACAGTATTTGTTTTGTGAGTGTTACTGAGTGTTGCTGTCATCAAGGATTTGATTATCATTATTTCTTTCAATCAGGTTCGTATTTGTAGGATGTGTTCAAGTTACATTCCGTGTTTGTCAATCGTTGTAAAGATGACAGGTTTCATTCATCGATTCGTTTCTTACTGCATCAATAAACAGCTCGTCTTCTTCTTTATCTGAGACCTGACACACTGCATGCACGGGTTTTTACACTGTCTTCCTTTAGCGGGACATTAACTTTTCCACCGTGTGCTTTGTTTCCACAGTAGCTGCATTTATGAATATGCTTATCAGACGCTTCATATTTTTTGCTGCCTTTTCAATTGTGTAATTCAGTTTTGTTCAGCGCTCTTTGGAACTGTTGCTTTTATCTGTGCACTGCGTCCAGTTCACGTGAGCCACTCGGTGTACTTGCATCGAAGGTTCCCAGCTGTGCTGGTGCCATCTCGTTATGTCCATGGCTGTATTTAATGTTACCTTAGTCCTGGCACTTAAAACTTTCTCTCGCAGTTTCGCTGAGTTTGTGTCAAACACCACCCTGACCATCTCATCTTCCTCTCCATAAGCACAGTCCTTCACCCGTGAATATTTAGCGGCAGTGTTTCTATTGGATTGCAACTGACGGACGGCCTTATATGGGCAGGCACTAAATTACGCCTCCCACGGGCATCGAGCAGAAGTCTATTATAGTATATGGACGAAAAAATAGGTTCCAGTCACGCGTAGAATTTCAAAATGAAACCTGCCCAACTTTTATAAGCAAGCTGTAAGGAATGAGCCTGCCAAATTTCAGCCTTCTACCTACACGGGAAGTTGGAGAATTAGTGATGAGTCAGTGAGTGAGTGAGTGAGTGAGGGCTTTGCCTTTTATTAGTATAGATAAAGAACTTTTTCAAGTTTTCTTACCTTTGCAGCATTTCTTTAAGTGACACAGGTAGGTAAAAGTGGCATGGCTCAAAACAAATTTTGTTCTTAATTGGCAATATTCTCTTTAAAATTTTAAAATAAATCCGATTTATTTTGATTTTAACTGAGGGTTTCATATCTCCATGTTGAACAAAAATAAAAAGAATTAAATAAAACGTAACAAAATTGTCAAATTTGGCCGTGTTTCCAGTCAGTTTCATGAAGATTCATATATGGGTTTAAGCAAGGCCGGTTTGAAACAGGTGTGAAATGTGCAAAAAGCGTTTTTTTTTTTATTTCTGACATTTTAATACTACATTTTCAATACACATTTTTGGTTTTGTATTATATCAAAACGGCAGTTAGATAATCGTAAAAGAATATGGTGTGTAGCCATGGGTGGTGTTTCAAGGGGGTGTGGATCAACAGGTATGCTAGTCAGGTACTTGTAGACTCCATGCTACAGACTAGCACCTGTACACTATTATTTTATTATGTTCTTTAGGTTGTTAACCAACAAATTTAAATGTTGTGCAACTTCCCAATATGTCCAGTTGCACAAGAATTAAAATGCAATGTGCTTCTTAACAGCGTTATCACAAAGGCACAATCATTAAGATTGACTTGTGCTAAATGCCAATGGATTGTTGTATTTTTATATCAATCATTTAGGCAGCACAGCACTTGCTGTTGCTTCACTAGTTGGAAATGTTATGTGATTTTGAAGGCTCGCTGTTTTTATCAGCACTAAAGCTGCTTATTTGCATGACAGAATGCCAGCACATACTATGCATGACTTATCCCTTGGCAATGTAAAAAAAATCAAAACCATTTTCCCTCCTTTCAGCATATGAAAGTCCACTTTTTTTTACTTGCACACACCAACATACTGGCTCTGGGGTTATTACCAAATGCTGGCCAAAGAAATGTGCAGTTTTTCATACAAAAGAACAGAAAATAGGCAATGTTCGTAATATGTCACATTTTATAATAACTATGACATAGTTACTTTTTTGTGAGTAACGCTAGTTTTAAAGTAACGCTTTCCAGCACCGTTAGTTATATTACAATAGTTTATAGATTTTAAGATAATTGAACGGTGGTAGTCTAAGTGACAAGCTTAATAAGTCCTCCGCCGCGGTTTCATTATTTAAAGAAAGAGTTTAGAATTTCAGCATGTAGCCCAGATGAAAACATGTAATGAAGGCTGAAGACAACATAGTGCACATACCTCAGGTGATATCACAAACTGCTTTGTTAATTTCACTTTAGAAAAACAGGTCTTTTATTTTAAACATCTGGCTGCCCAGATCAAAAAAAAACACAAAAAAACAACTTAAGTCATGTTTGAAATTGCTTACTCTGATTTGTTAAAGTTGCAGAATACGTTTCTCATCTACTTTATGGTAAACAGTATGTGCCCATAATATATTTGAGTGCACCGACAATCAATACGATTTTTGGTCTTGTATTTCATCATCAGTGTCAACACCATATAGTATCAGCTTGTACTTTCCAATAAATGTAATGAAAAGAATGGCGCTACTTCTATTTAGATTTTTAAACTAGAATCAAATTCTGGACAGTGTAAAAAATATACAGGACAAACTAGCTATCAAGCATATAAATGGGGAAAAAAATTAATACACAGACCAAGTTGAGATACTGTTCTTACATGTTAAATGACTTTAAGAGACAATTGAAGAATTCAGCACTGGTATGCAAAATGCTCTGGAACTTACTATGGGTTTGTAAAAGTGTAAACTACTATATGAAGTGCATTTCTTCTGCTGCAGGTGGGAAACATTTGACTGAACAACTGTTTTAAAAGTATTTGCTCATAACAATTTCTGAAATGTACTTAGAACTTTAATATCACCCATAGTTTTTCAGTTATTTCTTTTTTTATTTTAGGCGGTATAGTACATAATCCTATATTCATGTATACATTTTTAAAATTTAATTCTGGAATAAAATTTTTATTTCCGTTTATGAAATTTTATAACCTTCCAGAAAGGCATAAAATAATTCTGCCAGATTTGGCAGGCTGTAGCATGTTTGGACATTGTTGAGAGACAGACGCCTGCCTGCTCCCTGTCAGTTGATGATTGAATTATCAAAATGTAAACATCAATGCATATACATTTATAAAAATTTATTTCTTGGCTTCTAATCTGGCCTCTTCCCTGAAAGTCTTGCAAGTCAAGTGACAAGAATGGAGAATAGTTTTATTGGGACATTTCTAAAATGGATAAGCGATACGAAGGCAAGTGAAGTCCCAGTATGCTTAGTGACTACTACTGGACCTTTAAATGCCTATTCCTGAGGCCAAGCACAAGAAACAAATTGTACACTTACCTTTTAGGAGAGGTGCTCCCAGATTGTATAAATAGTATAAATATACATTTATTGTATATTTTAATCATGTGTCAAATCTCTGTGTGATATAGAAAGTCTGATAAGATATTTGAATTCAGCTCAAAAAAAATACACCTTTAATGATTTACGTGTAAAAAAGTGTACAATTTTGTTCCCCAGTGTTATTTATACTGAATGATCGATGTGGGAGAGAAACACGAGAGAGACTGAGAACCTGACAGTGCTTTGTCGATTATGCTTTAATTAGAGGAGCTCTAAGACAACACACAAAATTGGAGCTAAGATTGGTTGTTGAGGAGAGGGACATTATTTGAAAACCTTTTAATTTTTATTTGAACAGTTTTTCTTTTTTAAGTGTAAAAACCAATAATTCACAAGGCTTACTTACACACTAATGGAGCTACTTTGAAGCCCACGTAACCAATATGTCCTTGGGAATAAGAAATGAAAGCCCATATACACAAACAGAACCACGCAAAGTCCACGCAGACCAGCATGGGCATGGGTATCAAGGAGTCCATAAAGAATCAGTGACACCTTTTTTTGCTATCCTCTAGCTTTTTTATTATGGCTTTTCATTTTGCTATGTTTGATTTTGTTTAGATAAACAAGTATAATTTACATTTAGTGCAGTTTTTGGAAGTAGAAATCATCACTACAATAAAACTACACAGCACATATGGTGGAAGGTTTAATAAAAACAAAACTAGCCATCCACCAAGGCTCCGTCCACGTAACAGCGAAACAGGACAGTGAGGAGGGCCTTGCCCAGCTCCCTACTCCTGACTTCACGCTTCCCTTGGCCCACAGCCTTTGTCTTGAATTTGCGTGAATAAGTCACTCACTCCTGCAATCGAACTATGATTCTTAGCATGATGAGAGAAGTCACAAAATCAACCACAATGTTCAAGCAAATTCTAGGGGGAGAAAAAAAAAAATCTAAATCTGTTAACTAGTTCTCTCGTTCACTAGCTAAGTGGAGGTAAGGAACCCCAATCCCCCGTGGCTGGCACGCGAGTAAGGAGGGCCCTGCCCCACCTCCCCCTCAGTCAGCTGCATGTCTCTGATTTGCACAAATAAATCGGTACCGCAAGCAAACAAAGATACAAAGCACAACAAGTCACAAAATAAACCAGAATTTTCAAGCAAATTATACAAAAAAACCCGATCTAAATCCATTAAGTAGTTCTCTTGTGAAAAGCGGACAGACATACAGACAGGCATTGGATTTGATATATAGAGAGATTTCAGGTTTTATGAAAAAGTAGCTTACATTAAAAAGCAACTAAAATGAAAACAAAAGGAATAAGAAGTCGGCACTTCTTGTAAAATCCCTTACTAAATGATTTCAGGTATGTGGAAAGATAATGCTGCCCAGCATTTGGGAGAGTCACTGGCTCACATCACTAGTTTTCAGGGTTTGTCTGACACTTTTCAACCAAATTACTGTATTCGTAAAACAGTGCCTAGATGGCTACCTGAAGCGTTTGTGTCAAAGCAACAATCCGCTTTTAACAAGCTAAGTACTAAGTAACTGGTTAATTTAAAATTTACACAAATACACTAAGTATGCTACAAAGTAAATGTAAAACATAAAATTCATTACCTGATACGAGAGGGTAGCTGTTGGCAACATAATGCAAGACTGCTCACATCTGAATATATTAATCAATAACGATAGTGCAATATTGTAATTTCCTAAATTATGAGAACTGAAGACAAGTGCATATCAAGTGTAGACTTTCAGCTTTAATTCAGGGGGTTTACCAAAAAATATTGTATGAGCCATTTAGGAATGACAGCCATTTTTCTGCATAGCTCCCCCATTTCCAGGGGCTCAGAAGCGGACATTTGACTGACAAGCTGTTCCACTGCCAGGTGAGAGCAGTTCCCTCATTATTTCATTAACTATTAAGAAAGTAAAAGGTCTGGAATTGATTTCAACTGTAGAACTTGCATTTGGAAGCTGTCACTGTGAACACTCAATGTGGACACTGAGGTCCAAAGAGCTATCTATGCAAGTAAAAACAGTCCATTGTTAGGCTGAGAAAACAAAACAAACCCTTCAGAGAGATTGCAGAAATACAAGGAGTGGTCAAATCAACCATGCAGTACATTCTTAAAAAGAAGCAACACACTGGTGAACTCAGCAACACAAGGAGGTCTGGAAAACAACAGAAGACAACTGTTCAAGATGACTGCAAAATTCCGTCCTTGGTGAAGAACCACCCCTTCATAATATTTAGCCAAATCAAGAACATTCTCCAGCACATAGACCTATCATTGCCAAAGTCTACAATCGAGGAGAAGTCATAAAAGTAAAGACAGGTGGTTACCATAAGGTGTAAACCATTGGTAAATCTCAAGCATAGGAAGGACATACATATTAGACTTTGCCAGACAATATTTTTAAAAGACTATTCAGTTCTTTGGACAAAGGAAACGAAGATTAATATATACCAGAATGTTGGAAAGAGATATTTCCGGCGCCGCATCCGAGTGGCAGCCTTTCCATCAGCTCCGTATATGACTTTATCTTTTTACCTTTTGATCTCTATTTTTCTCTATTCACTGATCACTTCTACCACTTTCTTTTATATGGAATTGCTCCCTGGACACTTTTTACTATATGACATGGATTTTTACACTCCGAGAATCGCCTATTCAAGTAGTCAGCTTAAAGCACTGAAAAGAAATGCTTATGCCGGTGTGGTTCCTTATTAACCTGACGAGGTAAGAAGACGATATCGGGGCAGCCGAGCCAGCGCAAAGATAAAAGATAAGATTAAATCGAGACAACTTGAGAGAAAATGGCGTTATAAACCGTCGGTGCCTTCTGTGATCCTGGGAAATGTAAACTCACTACCAAATAAGATCGACGAACTGGCTGTGCTGGTGAAAAATGTCAGAACCTACAGAGAATGCAGC
This sequence comes from Polypterus senegalus, assembly GCF_016835505.1. Classification (NCBI taxonomy): domain Eukaryota; kingdom Metazoa; phylum Chordata; class Cladistia; order Polypteriformes; family Polypteridae; genus Polypterus; species Polypterus senegalus. Next base: position 88,242,411 of record NC_053161.1, read on the forward strand.
TTGCTGTGTTTTAGTGAAACGTGGCTAACGTCTATCATCCCAGATGCTAACGTGGAGCTACCCGGGTTTAGCACAGTTAGAGCGGACAGAGGCGCAAGTACCTGTGGAAAGAAGAAAGGAGGAGGACTCGCTCTCTATGTCAATACAAAGTGGTGCAACTCAGGACATGTGAACGTTAAAATCTCCACTTGCTGCAGGGACATCGAACTGTTGGCCATAAGTCTGCGCCCCTATTACTTGCCCAGAGAGTTTGGACACGTGATTGTTGTTATTGTTTACATCCCCCTTCAAGCGGACGCGAGATGGCGAGTGACATCATCCATTCCGCAGTTGCTAAGTTACAAACGCAGCACCCTGAGGCACTTGTGCTAATCGCTGGAGACTTTAACCATGTAACGCTGGATAAAACATTACCTGCCTTCTCCCAGTATGTGGATTGTAACACTCGGGGAAACAGGACTATTGACCTACTATATGCAAACGTTAAAGACGCATACAGCGCCACCCCACTGCCTGCGCTTGGGAAAGCAGATCATAACCTGGTTCTGCTTCAGCCTCAATACAAACCAAGAGTGAGGGCGCTACCTACAACTACACGCTCATTCAGGAAGTGGTCCCCTGAGGCAGAGCAGGCTCTGAGAGACTGCTTTGGAACTACAGACTGGGATATATTGCTGGGTCACATAGTGAGAACATTGAAGAGGCTGTTGAATGCACAACTGATTACATCAACTTCTGTATGGACATTGTAGTTCCAGTAAGAACAGTACGCTGCTATGCTAACAACAAGCCATGGATTACAAGTGACATCAAGGGCCTTTTGAACCAGAAGAAAAGGGCTTTTAAAGGTGGTGATCAGCATGAGCTCAAGCACGTGCAGAAGGAACTCTGAGTCCGCTCAGGGCGCAAAAGAGCAGTACAGGAGAAAGCTGGAGCAGAAGTTGCAGAACAACAGCATGAAGGAAGTGTGGGATGGGATGAAGATTATCACTGGCTGCAGCTCGAAGCGGGTGCCGCCATCGAGACAGACGTGGAGAGAGCAAACCAAATGAACAACTTCTTTAATAGGTTTGATCACAGTAACCCACTCTCACCTCGAGTACTGCATCCTCCAACCATCCTTCTGCTGATACCAGCATAGGTGAGACATCCCCACCCACAATTACAGCAGCCCATGTGAGCAGAGAGCTGAAAAGACTTTGTGCCAGCAAAGCAGCGGGTCCAGATGGTGTATCGCCACGACTGCTGAAGGCATGTGCGTTGGAACTGGGGAGTCCTCTACAGCGCATCTTCAACCTGAGCCTGGAACAGGGAGAGTCCCAAGGCTTTGGAAAACATCTTGTATCACCCCTGTCCCAAAGGTATCACGTCCTAGTGAGCTGAATGACTTCTGGCCTGTTGCTCTGACGTCACATCTGATGAAGACCATGGAGCGGCTGCTGCTTCACCACCTGAGGCCACAGGTCCGTCACGCCCTCGACCCTCTGCAGTTCGCATACCAGGAGAAGGTGGGAGGGAGGATGCCATCATCTATATGCTACACGATCCCTCTCCCACCTGGACAGAGGCAGGTGGTGCAGTAAGAATTGTTTTTGGACTTCTCTAGCGCCTTCAACACCAACCAACCTCTGCTCCTTAGACACAAGCTGACTGAGATGGGAGTAGACTCACACCTGGTGGCATGGATTGTGGACTATCTTACAGACAGACCTCAATTTGTGCGTCTTGGGAACTGCAGGTCTGACATTGTGTTCAGCAATACAGGGCGCCGAGGGGACTGTACTTTCTCGGTCCTGTTCAATCTATATACATCAGACTTCCAATATGACTCGAGTCCTGCCACGTGCAAAAGTTCACTGATGACACTGCTATTGTGGGCTGCATCAGGTGTGGGCAGGAGGAGGAGTACAGAAAGTTAATCAAAGACTTTGTTAAATGGTGCGACTCAAACCACTTACACCTTAACACCAGCAAGACCAAGGAGCTGGTGGTGGATTTTAGGAGGCCTAGGCCCCTCATGGACCCTGTGATCATCAGAGGTGACTGTGTGCAGACCTTTAAATATCTGGGAGTGCAGCTGGATGACAAATTGGACTGGACTGCCAATACTGATGCTCTATGTAAGAAAGGTCAGAGCAGACTATACTTTTTGAGAAGGTTGGCATCCTTCAACATCTGCAGTAAGATGCTGCAGATGTTCTACCAGACGGTTGTGCGAGTGCCCTCTTCTACGCAGTGGTGTGCTGGGGTGGCAGCATAAAGATGAAAGACGCCTCACGCCTGGACAAACTTGTTAAGAAGGCAGGCTCTATTGTAGGATTAAAGTTGGACAGTTTAACATCTGTGGCAGAGCGACGGGCACTAAGCAAACTCCTGTCAATCATGAATAATCCACTGCATCCACTTAACAGTGTCATCTCCAGACAGAGGAGTAGCTTCAGTGACAGACTTTTGTCACTGTCCTGCTCCACTGACAGACTGAGGAGATCGTTCCTCCCCCACACTATGCGACTCTTCAATTCCACCCGGGGGAGTAAATGCTAACATTAATTTTATTTTAATTTTTTCCATTTTTATTACTATTTAATTTAATATTGTTTCTTTGTATCAGTATACTGCTGCTGGATTATGTGAATTTCCCCTTGGGATTAATAAAGTATCTATCTATCTATCTATCTAAGAGAAGAGCATGGAAAAGAGAAGTGGCTCTGATGATATGACTCCTGGCAGAAGTAGCAGGATGATTTATGAAGTGTATTAAGGGTATACTGTCTGCTCAGATTCAGACAAATGCTGTAAAACTGATAGGACAATGCTTAACATTACAGATGGACAATGAGCCAAAACATACTGTGAAAGTAGACCAAGTGCTTATCAATGCAAAGAAGTGAAAGACTTTTCAAAGGCCAAGTCAATCAATTGACCTCAAACCAACTGGATATGCATTTAATTTGCTGAAGACAAAAGTGATGGTAGAAAGTCCATCAAACAAGCAGCAACTGAAGACAACTGCAGTAAAGGCCTGGCAAAGTATCACTGGGGTGGAAACCCAGGACTTGGAGATGACCTTGGTTCCAGACTTCAGGCAGTCATTGACTATAAACAATTTTCCATAAAATACTGAAAATGATCATTACATTTATGATTATGTTAGTTTATCCAAATACTTTTGAGCCCCTAAAAGTAGGGAGACCATGTTTACAAAGTTACGTCTTTTCTAAACAGCTCATACAATATTTTTGTTAAACCCCTTGAATTAAAGCAAAAAGGCGATACTTTGATTACATCTTAATTGTTTTGTTTTGAATCCACTGTGGCGGTGTACAGACTAAAATTATGAAAATGATGTCACTGTCCAAATACTTATGGTCCTGACTGTAAATGTATGCAAGTAGAAGGCTTCTGATTGTAAGAAATCTGCTAAAAAAAAAAAAGAGCTAATTTTGTCTTTGAATTGTTTCAACATATGCATGCGAGTTTGCAAAAAAATCCATCTTGGGACTATGTAAGTAATCCAGCAAATTTAAGACTTTAAAAGGCTGTGAAATTAAAGCATTGTGCTTATTTCTAAAACTTCCAAACATTTATTACAAATGTCTGAAAATAATGAACCAGAAGTTCACATTAACCACTTAAGTTTAAAAAGAAATACTAGATGAACAGATCAGTATGACAACAATTGATGCACCCACAATAATCTTCAGAAATCAGTTGTGTGCCTGAACTTGCGAGCTTTCCTTGAAGCAAGACTCTCAAGCAGTTGTGTATAACTGGGCACACACACAGCTGCATCTTTCAGAGTAAGTGAATTTCCTCAACCTGATGGAAGAATCAGCCTGGTTGCAGTAGATTAAGGCAACAGCTATTTTAATTAGTACAGGGCTGAAAAGAATATTTAGGTGTTGTGTACACTGACTTTTGCAATGGTAGTACTGAAAGTTTCATTGTCTACTTGTTGGTCAAATAACTTTCAGATTCTAAAGAGTCAAAAAGGGGTGAACAGTGACAAAAATTCAAGTGTTCATTCTGAAGTCAAGAAATATAACTGTTTTGATGTAGACCTACTTTTAAAGATAGAAGGGAAAAAACAAAGTGTTACTAAAGAATTATGCAAAATATGTTGCTGTGTACAATTAGCAGTAACAAAACAAATAAAATTTATTTAAAAAATACGAACAACCAAAGCATTCATAACTACATTAACTTTCACAATGTTGCTAATGTTCAACTTATTATAATTCTTTTCTGAAAAAAACCTAACAGACACAGAAATATTTAAACAATTCTCTACACTCTAGGCTTTAAATGTTGTGCTAAAAAAAAAAAAAAAAAAAAAAAAAAATTGAAAACAACATATAGAGAAAACTACATTTTCAGATGCATTTAGCCATTCTTGATGCCAAAACAACTAGCAAAGTAACCCCAAGCCAGCTGAAAGCAATTTTCCATTTCCTTCTTCCACTATAAAGGCAAGAAGATGGGACTTCACATGGGTCATTTTTCTTACTAGTCTGAAAAAAAATGAAAATATGGATTAATAAAATTTCATCATATTTGACTAGAAAACTATATTTGTAATCACTAGGAGAAAACACATAAATACAGAGACAAATGTGCATAAACAATTCCTCACGCAAAAGTCAGGATTTATAAAACACTAACATGGAGTGAAAACTATTGAAAGTTTTGACCATTCATAAGCACTATGCAGACTTTTTTGGTGTTGGTATTTTAGCCACTCCAGGCAGAAGGACAATAAAGTGAACAGAACATTTGTTTTCTGTGTTCTTCCATGGCTGAAAAATAAAGATGGCACTCAGGAACGTGGCCAAATGTATGTGGTGTTTAGGTCATGAATACTCAAAAAGGACATTTGTTTTAAAGCCATACATGGTTACCAGCAGGAAGTGACAAGTTGATTTGAGATTTATAAAAGGAACTTGGTGTGGGACCTGCTGTGTTTACAGTTTTATAAATCTGATTTTTCCCCCTGCATTTTTATCTCTCACATAAAAAATATTTTAATATTTAAGAAAAGGTTTTACAAATGAAGCCCCAGGTATTTTTGCACGAAAGTGTTTGCAAAAGGCGCTTTAACCTCTTTAAGGTTCTTTTCATATTTGTAGACAAATTAATACTATCAATGCCTAAATTATTAGCCTTGATTTAACTGAATCTAATTTCTTAAAGAACAATTTGTTAATGCGTATGGGAATGTTCTGAAACAGAAAAAGAAGCTTGTGAAGAATGTTCATCTTGAAAGTATCAATTCTCCCTGCTAATATGAGATGGAGGATAGACCATCTGTTCACATCTTGTTTAATTTCTTCCATAATGATAGCAGAATTTTGTTGATAAAGATCTTTATATTTACTTGTGAAATTTATCTCTAGATTTTTAAACTATTCTGATAAAATAAATGGATAGATGTTCATTCTAGTATTGTGTGCTAGACAGTTCACTGGAAAAGCACACTTTTATTCAAATTAATTTTAAGTCTAGATACTGTATCTTTTGAAATTTTGCTAGTAAATTAAGGACTAATAGTACGGAAGTTTGTGGGTCTGATATATACAGTACTATATCATCTGCGTATAATGATATTTTCTGCTCAAGTCCTTCTCTGGTAATGCTCTTTATCGCTGATGCATTTTGAAAGTGAATTGCCAATGACGACTGCAAAATGGAATGGTGATTAGGAGCTATCTATGTCAAGTACCATGTTCTAATTTGAAGTTCAACTTGGCATATGTCCTGTTTGGATGCAAAAAATTTTGCTTGGTATACGTCCTTTGTTTGGAACACGACTCGCGTGCTAGAACACCGTGCACAACCCTTGTTTACCTCTCTCGAGACAAAGCCACGACTGCCCACGAGTGTCAGTACGCCAATTGCTAGTTTTCAGTGAACAACCCACGCTATAACGTTATTTGAATTTTCATGTGATTTTGTGTTTTTTCTCATAAATTTGCATTGATTGTTGAAAAGTATGAAGGTGGCATGCGTATCTGGGACTTGGCTGCTGCATACCGTATGATGAGAACGACGGTATCTACAATTGTGAAAAACAAAGAAGTTATTAAAAAGTGAGGTTAAATTTTCATTTATTTAATCTAATTGCTTTTGTATGTATGTATTTTAGTATTAAGCAGTGTTTCAATTATTTTATACACCCCCATCAATGTATAATATACCAATAACAACAGGATTTTTTTTCATGGGAATGGATTAATCATTTTCCCATTATTTCTCATGGGAAAATTTGTTTGGTATACGTCCTGTTTGGTATAAGTCAAAGGATCTGGAATGGATTAGGGATGTATACTGAGGTACCACTGTAGTAAGAAATAATGTTGTTAATACAAGACAGGCTTCTGGACTGGTATAGAATAGTTTTAACCAAGCACAAATGTTTTGGCCAAACCCAGATTTGTGCAATGTGGTGAATAGGTAGACCCATTCAACCAGCCCAATTGCTTTCTCTGCATGCAAAGAAAGATAAGATCTCTGGATGTGTTACATATTATTAGTGAGAATATTACATTAAACAAGTGTCGAAGTTAAGAAGCTGCCTTTAAGAAATCCAGTTTTGTTTTGTGATATTATAAAAGGAAGCACTTTCATTCCTTCTTACTAGAACTTTGGAGAACATCTTAACATCATTATTCAAAAGTGAAATTGGTATGTATGATGCACATTGTAATGCATTCTTATTTGTCTTTGAAAGATGGCAATTAATGCCTAGGAAAAATTTTGCAGTAGAATTTTGTTGTCTCTAAATTCTATAAACATTACTAGTAAAAGTGGAGCTAACTTATTTGATTTTTTTTAAATATAAAATTCCACTTGGTACCCATCAGGGCCTGCTGCTTTCTCAATCTGGAGCGAGTTTACAGTGTCCAGTAATTCTGAGATTCTCAGAGTTTTGTCCAGTTCCTCTACACTAAGAGTATCTAGTTATGGTATTTGTAATGCATTAAAAAAACTGAGAAGAATTAACGGACTTCAAATCCCTGCTAAATGTTTGGGTTATATTTTTATGGTCAATAATTTTAGCTAATTTTATCTGTCTGTGCTGGTAATATCTGTTATTGCACTGTGAACTTCCTGCTTGCGGATTTGTTAAACTAAGATTTTATTATCCTACTAGGCTCTCCCGCTTTTTAAGGCGACCGACTTTTAAGTTGACCACTTCTTAAGGCAATTCAATATGTAGATCAATTTGATATTTTATACAAACTCATTAATTTGGTTATATTGCATTTGAGCGGTATTACTTTAATACTCGTAGTTTCTGTTATTTTTGTGATGAAATTTAAACTTTTTTTCTATATTGAGGTCGCCCTTTTGAACCCCCCTGATATTTACTACGCGGTGAGGCATTTGTACTCCATCAACATTAATTATTTCCAGAGACATAATTTTGTCTATTTTTCCAGCGCATCGTGCACAAAAGCAAGGGAACGATGGGAGCACCAGAACTCTGCTCACGTCATGTTGCTTCATACCGCAAGCTGCAAGTAGCAAGTCTGTGATAAGTGGAATACCGCTACGCTTTCCACTCACGGGACGGAAGGACAATCCCGACCGCTTTTATATAGTAAGAAAGAAGATATCGCACAGTCTGGAGTAGAAAATCATCTTTTACCTGGAAAACGAAACTACAAATCCCATCGTGCATTGCAAAAAGGGACGGGCGTGTGTGAAACTCCGCGCCTGCGTAGCACTCACGGGACGGAAGGACAATCCCGACCGCTTTTATATAGTAAGACTCTTCTTCTTCATAGTAATGACATTGATATTTAAAGATAAGCTGTTCAGTTTCTTTTGTTGTTGAAAGGTCAAATTCTAAATGTAGAACCTGTCTTATCCTATAAAGTGGCTCATTTGGAGACCTAGCATATTCCTGATTTCTTCTGGTAATTTCACTGATTAACATTGACACCTTTTTGTTTTGCAATTTATTTTTATGGAAAAGATATAAAATAATCAATCCTCTATAAAAAGTCTTCAGTTTCCCAGAATATTCCTGCCGAGACCTCTGAGGATGCACTTGTGTCTAAAAAAATAGTCAATTTGCTTGGAGATGAATTTTGTGCAGTTCTCATTCACTAATGACATGGGGTTAAAACAGGGGTGCCCAATGCGTCGATCGTGATCGACCGGTAGATCGCATTGCATTCAGAAATTTTTTTTTTTTAATAATGTTAGTCTATCATATATCCTCCCTATGGCATTTGCCACTTGATTGACATACAGGGCGGCCAGTCTGAGATCTCTTTTCTTTTAACACACTGGTCATCCCGCACGCACGATCAAACGTGCAAGCTACTGCAAAACTGTGGCTGTGATCTAGTTAGCCTTCCAATTTATATCAACTAAACAAGGGATTTAAAAAAAAATTGTTTGGGGAGGGTATGGGCTGGATGTGGAATTGGAAGAGGATTTTTTTTTTCTCACACTGTCACAATTGAAGTGCATTTGTCTGATCTGTCAATCTATCACTGCTATTCCAAAGGAGGAAAATGTGGAAAGGCACTTTCGAAATGTTCATAAAAACTACAAAACTGACTTCCTTCCAAAAAGCGATCTGAGAAAGAGAAAGGAGAGGGAACTAAAATCGCAGTTAATCGGACAGCCGTCATTTTTCACTCAGCTGAATTCAAAAGCAAAGGCAGACACACCGAAGCATCGTTCCGGGTGAGTCACTCGATCATTAATTATACGAGTCAGCCTTTTCCTACATAAAGATTATTAAATCCAAATACTGTAGTGACCATAAATGTATTGAATTGTTATTGTGCCATATACATATATGCATTTTAATGTAGGTAGGTCATTTCGACCTGGTCATTTTAAAAGTAGCTTGTAAGCCGAAAAAGTGTGGGCCCCCCCCTGGGTTAAAAGGACAGCTACAAAATAAGCGTGTAAGGCATAGTGATTTAAGATCCATGATCAGAGGGGTTTGATCGGAGGTAACAAATGCGTCGTTCTTGCAAGATTTTATAGTAGAAAGTAAACTATTATCTATAAAGAAATAATCAATTTTTGAGTAACTTTGATAAGACTGTTAAGAAGGAGGAATATCCTCTTGAGTTTGGATTAAAAAATCTCCACGGGTCTGATAAGTTATGATCCAATATAAATTTTACGATTATTTTGGCAGTTTTAGATGTTATCACTACACTCTGGAATCTGTGACTGAAAAGCAGTGATATTTTATATCATCATCACAGGGTTTTTTTGTCATCATTTTTATTCTAAAAACTAATGAGAACACAAAAAACAAATAAAGTTGAAAATAAATTAAAAACTAACTATTTCTGAACCACTGTTATTTTAAAATTTTATTTACATATGTATGTCCTCTTTTTTGTAGCCTCTCCATTAGTGTTTTTTGCCCAAGGGCCTATCGTTGTATTAAATTATACAGCACTATTGATTATACTATCACAAAACACTTTATGTCCTCTGACTTTCTGCTTTCCACTTGTGTCAGACACTATGCAAATATGCCCTAGGCTCTACTGACATTAGTACTGGATAAAATGTAATATGGAAAATAGTATGAAAAGAGACAAAAATGGAAATAAATTTTAAAATTTATGCTGTAAAAACTACACAGACAGAAACAAACTAAATCCTTTTAGAAAGCTATTGTGTGTCTATTTGCTGTCAGTTATCAGTATATGCCCATTTTGTGTCATTTAGAACATGCAAAGAGCTTTACACAACATAATATATGCATGTCTAACATCATTGTACATCATAGCAGGCACTCATTTTATTTGCCAAAGGGTTTTTGTTGCCTGGAAAAAGCACTTCTGTGTCGGCTACAATCTTTCTTACAGTGATTCTGTGTCAAGATAAAAATAAATCACTAACACTACTTTAAATTGCTCTGAAGGTACAGGCAAAACATGACACTGACAAAGGCACTCCAGACATGCTGGCTTGGAAGATTGTGGCTCTGCCTCAGGTCAGTTCCCAATTTTGAAAGAGATATGAACAATGTGAAACGGATATGAACAATGGGGCATTGCTGCAGGGGGCTGCTGAACATGTTGTACATAGCTGAAAAGATCAAAATAGCTACTGTTTATGCTTACTTCCAGCCATCTTCATATATCAAGTCAAACTCTAAACAATAAAGCTGATAATAAGTGTTGCCATTCAAATATGAACAGTGACATTATTAGACATCGTTCCATCTGCGACACACCACACGGGTAAGTGTCACATGTCTTTCAAAATGGCAGATTCAACAATTACATGTGAAAATTGAAACTTTTTTTTTATCTAAGTAAATCAAACCAGAATATGAATGAATGTGGAAAGCAACCCATTTCTGGGCCATGTGGCTATCTATACCTTATAACAGAAAGATCTCTGTGTTGACAAGGGACAAGTATTGCTTGTTGTTGGAAACACTATTATGAGAACTAAAGTTTAATTATGGAGTGTACAGCTTTATTATAAAAGTAATAACATAATAAAAGCATTGCAAACAAACAGGCTACGCTGGCACTGACGTGCTCAGATAAAGTAAAAGTATTTCCAATGTCTGAACTGGATTAATTTTGCAGCACTTTAGAATAACTGTTTTATATAAAAATAAAAGAAAAATTCAAAGTATATTGAACTTGTATGTCTAGTATACATGTTTTAATTTTTCCCTAAGAATCCATTCATCTTCAAATTATTTCTGGTTTACCTTTGCTATCTTCTATTAAACTGCCTTTAATAGCAAGCACTATCACATATTGCTTTACATAGAAGAAATATAGTACCAAAAAAGAGAAAATGTGCAAAAAAAATAGATTAGAAACTAAGTATTGTTTATAGTATTACAGTACTATACAGTTGCACAGTATTCACTGATTCCAATCACATACAGATTTTAACAATGTAGAAAAAACCTGGAAAGAATATCATACTGATGATCAAAAAGTAAAAGAAAGAACACAAAAGGTAGTGAACCAATTTCAAACAATGCACATTCTTGTAGTGAAATTGCTATCTTAAAAAAATATAAGTTACTGCTCAGGGGCTTAAATTAAGAAATATGCAATTAAAAATAACACAACAGTTGAGTGTATATGCTAAGATAGACAGACCTTGAAAAACAGATCAAGGAAGAGCAGTCCAGGGAGTGGGAGATACCAACTTGTAAAATCAATGCAGCACATCTACAGAAAGGTATAAATAATACCACTGAACTCCCATTCCCTCTCACAGTCCAAACACATGTAGATTAAGTGAAGTGGTCTTACTAAAATAGTCCTTTGGTGGTTGTGTGTATATGTCTGCATGTGTGTTCACCCTGTGATGGACTAGAGTCCTGCTCAGGTGGTGTTCCTGTCCTGCACCCAATGAAATCTGGGATAGGCAGCAGCTGCCCCACAACTCATCCCTGGATAAGCATATTAGGAAGATGAATAGATGGATGGATAGTTGAACATGATAACGATTCAGCAGAACTGGGCTTTTATTCCATAGGTTTTGTGTGTCAGCTGGCTCCTTGCTGTTAGCGAATCTTGGCATGAGTGGAAGGAACATGTGAAAAAGTCTGAGGGTATGACCAGGAGTGGAAGGCAGATATCACAGAGGACCTGCAGAGAGAACTGCTGGAGGGGCAGAGGCTTCTATCAGTTGCAAATGAGTCACACAAAAAGTTTACAGAGAAGCTGCAGACAGTCTTGGTACTAGAAAGTCAACAGTCAAGAGCTTGTTCTTAGGAGAGACAATTTTGCCAGAGTGGCTTAGAAACTGCCAAAACATCTGTTACCAAGGCTTTAAAAGATTATGACACACCAACATTAGGAGCATACGGTGCAGAAATTCATAGCCTGTGGTGGTTGCATAGCAGCATATATCCACTTCAAATGTAGCTGGACACTGCTGGAGTTGATCTCCAGTTTGGACATATGTTTAACTATGTTCAGCATTCTTATAATGGCATGTGGCAACACCACTTTTCCCTTGTAAATAATATATACATATTACATATACAGGACAAATCGTATTATAGCAAATACTGATGTAACAATATTCAGAATAATGAATACTTTTCATGGGTCCAGAAAAACATTCATACAACATCATGTTTAACAGATTTCATTTTAACGAAATGTAAATTACACTTTGACGAATGTTTTTTTGACTAAAAATGGCCACTTGAGATGGTCAAATTTATGTTGAGAAATTTCCGGTCTCAGGCAGTCTCTGCGGGAGTGTAGCCATGACATCCTACAGGTATAGCCGAATTCTAAGTCAGTGCTCCACATTTTCCTTCTGTATTCATACCTGTATTTCTATACATCCAATGTCTCATTTTCAAAAAAAAACATAATTTTGCACTTTATGAATTCCTGTTTTTTTGTTTACACAAGTACTGTCAAACTTGACTCACAGAGTTGCATGAAAGGCAGGGAGTCCAGGTTTCCAAGAAAAATACAGGTGCTTTTATTACTGTATAGCAAAGGCAGGTACAGGTTCAAGACTTCATTTAAAATAGGAGCTGTGACACAGCCAGTCGTCCTGCTTTAGCTCCCATGCTCACCATAGAAAAACACCAGTGGCTCAGAATCACCTCTGTGACAGAAGAAAAGATTGACAGGAAGAGTAGATCAAAGCCCAGGGTTAAATGTTCTAAACACTGTGCGACAAGCATGTTCTGCAGTAAGTCTGATCCTGCAGCCGGCAACCAATGACTTCACCTGGGTTTAATGTTTAACAGACACAGCAGAGCACCTATACAGCTGTTCTTGCACTGCTGCCATTGAAGATGGGGAATCGCCGGCAAAGTTTCATTACAAAGGGATTCCACCTGTATATAATGAGCATGTGGTCAGTAAAGTAAATGTGTTTCATTTCTAAAGCAGTCTCATGAAAAACCATAGACACCTTTGTGCTAAGCGGTTTTGGAAACATCATCATCTTCTTTAGGCTGCTCCCGTAAGGGTTGCCACAGCAGATCATCTTCTTCCATATCTTTCTTTCATCTGCATCTTATTCTGTTACACCCATCACCTGCATGTCCTCTCTCACCACATCCCTAAACCTCCTCTTAGGCCTCCTCTTACCTGGCAGCTCTATCCTTCACATCCTTCTCCCAATATACCCAGCATCTCTCCTCTGCACATGACCAAACCAACGCAATCTCTCCTCTCTGACTTTGTCTCCCAACCGTCCAACTTAAACTGACCCTCTAATGTACTCATTTCTAATCCTATCCATCCTTGTCACACCCAGTGCAAACCTTAGCATTTTTAACTCTGTTACCTCCAGCTCTGTCTCCTGCTTTCTGGTAAGTGCCACTGTCTCCAACCCTATTACATAGCTGGTCTTACTACCATCCTGTAGACCTTCCCTTTCACTCTTGCTGATACCCATCTGTCACAAATTACTCCTGACACTCTTCTCCACCCATTCCACCCTGCACTCTCTTTTTCACATCTCTTCCACAATCCCCATTACTCTGTACTGTTGATCCCAAGTATTTAAACTAATCCACCTTTGCCAACTGTACTCCTTGCATCCTCACCATTCCACTGACCTTCCTCTCATTTACGCACATGTATTTTGTCTTGTTTCTACTGACCTTTATTCCTCTTCTCTCCATAGCATATCTCCACATCTCCAGGGTCTCCTCAACCTGCTCCCTACTATCGCTACAGATTCACAATGTCATCAGCAAACATCATAGTCCATGGGGACTCCTGTCTAATCTCATCTGTCAACCTGTCCATCACCATTGCAAATAAAACAGGGCTCAGAGCCGATTCCTGATGTAATCCCATCTCCACCTTGAATGCATCCATCACTCTAACCACATACCTCACCACTGTCACACTTCCCTCATACATATTATCTATCTACTTCTCTGTCACTCCCGACTTCTTCATACAATACCACATCTCCTCTCGAGGCACCCTGTCATATGCTTTCTCCAGGTCCACAAAGACACAATGCAACTCCATCTGGCCTTCTCTATACTTCTCCATCAACATCCTCAGAGCAAACATTGCATCTGTGGTGCTCTTTCTTAGCATGAATCCATACTGCTGCTCACTAATCATCACCTCACTTCTTAACCTAGCTCCCACTACTCTCTCCCATAACTTCATGCTGTGGCTCATCAATTTTATCCCCTTGTAGTTACTACAGTCCTGCACATCCCCCTTATTCTTAAATATCAGCACCAGTACACCACTTCTTCACTCCTCAGGAATCCTCTCACTTTCCAAGATTCCATTAAACAACCTGGTTAAAAACTCCACTGACATTTCTCCTAAACACCTCCATGCTTCCACAGGTATGTCACCTGGGCCAATGGCCTTTCCATTTTTCAACCTCTTCATAGCTGTCCTTACTTCCTCCTTGCTAATCCGTTGCACTTCCTGATTTACTATCTCCACACCATCCAGCCTTCTCTCTCTCTTGATCTTTTCATTCATCAGCCTCTCAAAGTAATCTTCCCATCTGCTCAACACACTTCTCCTCGCTTGTGAGTATGTTTCCTTCTTTATCCTTTATCACCCTAATTTGCTGCAAATCTTTCCCAGTTTGGTCCCTCTGTCTAGCCAATCAGTACAGGTCCTCTTCTCCCTCCTTAGTGTCTAACCACTCTTAAAACTCATCATACGCCTTTTCTTTAGCCTTCGCCACCTCTCTCTTCACCTTGCGCTTTATCTTCTTATACTCTTGTCTATTTTCTGCATCTCTCCGACTCGGACTTCGCCACCCTCTTCCTCTGCATACTCTCCTGCACTTCCCCATTCCACCACCAAGTTTCCTTTTCTTCCTTCCTCTGTCCAGATGTCACACCAAGCACCCTTCTTGCTGTCACCCTTACTACATCTGCTGTAGTTGCCCAGTTGTCTGGTAACTCTTTACTGTCACCCAGTGCCTGTCTCACCTTCTCTCTAAACTTAACCTTGCAGTCTTCCTTTTTCAACTTCCACCATTTGATCCTTGGCTCTGCCCTCACTCTTTTCCTCTTCTTGATCTCCAACATCATCCTACATACCACCATTCTATGCTGCTTGACTACAGTTTCCCCTGCCACCACTTTGCAGTCTTCAGTCACCTTCAGATTGACTCGTCTGCATAGGATGTAATCTACCTTTGTGCATTTTCCTCCACTCTTGTACGTCACCCTATGTTTCTCCCTCTTCTTAAAATACATATTCACCACAGCCATGACCTTCCTGACGTAACCCTCCCCATTTATCCAGGCTTGGGACCGGCATGAAGAAACACAACTTGTCCCAAAGTTAAGCCCTGCCATGGTGCTATAGGTTAATCAACTAATCATCAGTGAAGATTATTACACACTGAAGAATCTTGCCAAATCTATTAATCTCTATTCAAGTAGCTCAAAAAGTGTGTCAGCTGTTAATGCCAGTAACTGATGAAAGATTCACAACAAGATGGGGCATGCAGAAAACAAATCACAATCTCCAGAATGTAAGGGCTGAAGGATAGGTGTAAATTAATAGAAGAATCAAGAGTGGAAGAAAAGTATCAGGAAAGTGACAAAATGCAAGGGGAAATACAATAGAACCACAAGACAGAAGAGGAAAGGAATGGACGTGTTCAAGGTGTCTGTCAAAAAATGACGAAGAATCATGCCTGATTATTAGAATACCATATTTAGCACATTCGGTTCCTCAATTTCTAACGACAACAGTGTCCCAATTTAAAAAAAAAAAAAAAAGAGACTGGCAGTAAAATTACAAGTTCTTGTCTCTAGGAACACCCAGAGCAAATTAACTATGAGCTACATCTTAGACTAGCATCTCATTTGACCAGATAATAATAATTTCATCAGTTAATTTCATCATTCATTTCTATTGTATAAACTTCCTGCACCTTCACTCTGCTCAACAGGAAGAAAGACACACATAGTATTATAGAGCATACTTGTACTGTTTGTTCTACTTTTAATTGCAAGACTTTTTGCATATGAAGAATCTGAAAAAAAAATATAAAAAAGGCAGAACTACTCTGCCTGTTATGCTGAGCTTATACACTGTAAAACAAAGCATTAATCAGTTCTTCGAGCAGAAAGTAGGAGTCTCTTTTTGTTACTCTGGGCTGCAGTTCACATTTGAAAAGAAAAGGCTTTGCTTTCTCACACACAAGACTGTATATTGCATGAATAGGTTGTTCCTGGATGCGATGTGAAAATGGACACATGCTGCAAACTTTTTTAAAATTCTGCATCAAATATGTATTACTTAAGCACATCTGGATATATTAAGAATTTGGATATAAATACAAAAGATCTAAAAGAATATTGATTCAATTATGGGTAGTAGATTTCAGAGCCAGGGTGCAAGGTAGGAAACTTGTATAATATAGAGATATATAGCGGTAAACAAATAAACGTGTGGGTATAAGTAAAAAAAATAAATAAATAAATAAAACAACTGCGAGCCCTTTGAAATCCCAAAAAAAACTACAGGACTGAATCATTTGAAATCAGACTATACACATCGAATACCAGACTGTTCGAAGGAGTTCAGGCACCACTGAGCTATGTCCAACTCTTTGTCCTTTTTTAATACTGGACAGAGCATTGATATCCTTTATACAAAAAATTAAAATTAACAAAGTGGGCAGCTTCAGTGCCTGATTAATGTGGGAAATTCAACCTAATCTAAAAAGGATCAACAGTATCTTTGGAAGGTAAGGAACATCTGGAGAAAAGATTAGCTTAGAATTCACAATTGTTCTGTTATTGCATTTTTGCAAAATCATATTACCTCTTGTAACTGTCTTCCCTCTGTTTCAGCTTTTCTTAGACAGTGCAACAGGTTAGGAAACCTAACAGTCACAGACTCAAAATCAGCACTGAGTGAAAAAGTGATGTCAATGTATAAAGATGAATGAAAGTGGCAAAAATGTCTAACTAAAGCATTAATTTACATCTTCATTAACATGTGTCATGACTGGATGGAACTTGGCTACTTTAACAAAATAAGGTGTAAGCACTCTGGAGTTGGAGCACACAGACTTCATAGTTCATTCAGAAATGAATAACGATCAACATTTAACACGAGTGAAAATACAAATGTGCTTTCTATCCACATACAACAATCAAGTTACTAGAAAAGACAAAAAAAAACAACTGTGTGGTGCAGTGGCAACATTCAGGTAAGCAGCGGAAGTGTGGTCAACCCCGATATCTGTGCCGCTTTTAAAAAGTGAGCAGAGTGTTAGCAGAATTGTGTGTGAAGCCAGGGTGCCATCTCCTTCATGAGATTTTTCGCAATTTTGGTATCCTCATGACAGGTGTTATATCACCTTATTTTCAGGTCATTAAAGGCAGCCTGTTTCCATCTTAACTATAGATGAATGGTTGCAGTATGTTATGTTACACAGATAAATGTGAATGTAAAACACATTTTAATACCAGGTGTAAATGTAAATTACCTACACACATATACAGTGTGTGTATTTTATTATATATACAGTGGTGTGAAAAACTATTTGCCCCCTTCCTGATTTTTTTATTCTTTTGCATGTTTGTCACACAATATGTTTCTGATCATCAAACACATCTAACCATTAGTCAAATATAACACAAGTAAACACAAAATGCAGTTTTTAAATGATGGTTTTTATTATTTAGGGAGAAAAAAAAATCCAAATTTACATGGCCCTGTGTGAAAAAGTAATTGCCCCCTGAACCTAATAATAGGTTGGGCCACCCTTAGCAGCAATAACTGCAATCAAGCGTTTGCGATAACTTGCAATGAGTCTTTTACAGCGCTCTGGAGGAATTTTGGCCCACTCATCTTTGCAGAATTGTTGTAATTTAGCTTTATTTGAGGGTTTTCTAGCATGAACCGCCTTTTTAAGGTCATGCCATAGCATCTCAATTGGATTTAGGTCAGGACTTTGACTAGGCCACTCCAAAGTCTTCATTTTGTTTTTCTTCAGCCATTCAGAGGTGGATTTGCTGGTGTGTTTTAGGTCATTGTCCTGTTGCAGCACCCAAGATCGCTTCAGCTTGAGTTGACGAACAGATGGCCGGACATTCTCCTTCAGGATTTTTGGTAGACAGTAGAATTCATGGTTCCATCTATCACAGCAAGCCTTCCAGGTCCTGAAGCAGCAAAACAACCCCAGACCATCACACTACCACCACCATATTTTATTGTTGGTATGATGTTCTTTTTCTGAAATGCTGTGTTCCTTTTACGCCAGATGTAACAAGACATTTGCCTTCCAAAAAGTTCAACTTTTGTCTCATCAGTTCACAAGGTATTTTCCCAAATGTCTTGGCAATCATCGAGATGTTTCTTAGCAAAATTGAGACGAGCCCTAATGTTCTTTTTGCTTAACAGTGGTTTGCGCCTTGGAAATCTGCCATGCAGGCCAGTTTTGCCCAGTCTCTTTCTTATGGTGGAGTCGTGAACACTGACCTTAATTGAGGCAAGTGAGGCCTGCAGTTCTTCAGACGTTGTCCTGGGGTCTTTTATGACCTCTCGGATGAGTCGTCTCTGCGCTCTTGGGGTAATTTTGGTCGGCCGGCCACTCCTGGGAAGGTTCACCACTGTTCCATGTTTTTGCCATTTGTGGATAATGGCTCTCACTGTGGTTCGTTGGAGTCCCAAAGCTTTAGAAATGGCTTTATAACCTTTACCAGACTGATAGATCTCAATTACTTCTGTTCTCATTTGTTCCTGAATTTCTTTGGATCTTGGCATGATGTCTAGCTTTTGAGGTGCTTTTTGCTTTTACTTCTCTGTGTCAGGCAGCTCCTATTTAAGTGATTTCTTGATTGAAACAGGTGTGGCAGTAATCAGGCCTGGGGGTGGCTACGGAAATTGAACTCAGGTGTGATACACCACAGTTAGGTTATTTTTAACAAGGGGGCAATTACTTTTTCACAAAGGGCCATGTAGGTTTGGATTTTTTTTCTCCCTAAATAATAAAAACTATCATTTAAAAACTTCATTTTGTGTTTACTTGTGTTATATTTGACTAATGGTTAAATGTGTTTGATGATCAGAAACATTTTATTGTGACAAACATGCAAAAGAATAAGAAATCAGGAAGGGGGCAAATAGTTTTTCACACCACAGTATATAAAAATACACATACTGCTCAAAAATATTAAAGGAACACTTTTTAATCAGAGTATAGCATCAAGTCAATGAAACTTCTGGGATATTAATCTGGTCAGTTAAGTAGCAGAGAGGGTTGTTAATCAGTTTTAGCTGCTTTCGCGTTAATGAATTTAACAACAGGTGCACTAGAGGGGCAACAATGAGATGACCCCCCAAACAGGAATGGTTTAAAAGGTGGAGGCCATGGACATTTTTCCCTTCTCATCTTTTCTGACTGTTTTTTCACTGGTTTTGCATTTGGCTACGGTCAGTGTCACTACTAGTAGCCTGAGGCGATATCTGGACCCTACAGAGGTTGCACAGGTAGTCCAACTTCTCTAGGATGGCACAGCAATACGTGCCATTGTCAGAAGTTTTGCTGCGTCTCCCAGCACAGTCTCAAGAGCATGGTGGTGATTCCAGGAGACAGGCAGTTACTCTAGCTGAGCAGGACAGGACCGGTATCTGCTCCTTTGGGCAAGAAGGAACAGGATGAGCACTACCAGAGCCGTACAAAATGACCTCCAGAAGCCCATGGTATGAATGTCTTTGACCAAACAATCAGAAACAGACTTCATGAGGGTGGCCTGAGGGTCCAACATCCTCTAGTGGGCCCTGTGCTCACTGCCCAACACCGTGGAGCTCAATTGGCATTTGGCATAGAATACCAGAATTGGCAGGTCCACCACTGGCACCCCGTGCTTTTCACAGATGAAAGCTGGTTCACCCTGAACACATGTAATGGACATGGAAGGGTCTGGAGAAGCCGTGGAGAACATTATGCTGCCTGTAACATCGTTCAGCATGACAGGTTTGGTGGTGGGTCAATGGTGATCTGGGGAGGCATATCCATGGAGGGATGCACAGACCTCTACAGGCTAGACAACGGAACCTTGACTACAATTAGGTATCAGGATGAAATCCTTGGACCCATTGTCAGATCCTGGTGCAGTGTGTCCTGGGTTCCTCCTGGTGCATGACAATGCCGGCCTCATGTGGCAAGAATGCAGGCAGTTCCTGGAGGATGAAGGAATTGATACCATTCACTGGCCTCCACACTTGCCTGACCTAAATCCAATAGAACACCTCTGGGACAATATGTTTCGGTCCATCCGATGCCGCCAGGTTGCACCTCAGACTGTCCAGGAGCTTAGTGATGCCCTGGTCCAGATCTGGGAGGAGATCCCCCAGGACACCATCTGCTGTCTCATATGGTGTCAGGCATGCATACAAGCACGTGGGGGCCATAGAAACTATTGAGCATGATTTTGAGTTGCTGCAATGAAATTTAGGCAAAATGGACTAGCCTGTTGCATCATTTTTTCACTTTGATTTTCGGGGTGTCTTTGAATTTAGGCCTCTGTAGGTTGATCATTTTCATCAAACAATGTGGCATCCTTTTGTTCCTAACACATTATCCAGTCCCAGTATAGATATCCAGCATGATTTTCCATCATCATTTTTCCACATCATTAATATTCGATATGTTTTCAAAGTGTTCCTTTAATTTTTTTTGAGCAGTTACTCATGATGACAGAGTTATGCTACAATTTTTTTTAAGGCCCTCATGAAGTGTAAAACTATCCATCCATCCATCCATTTTCCAACCAGCTGAATCCAAACACAGGGTCACGGGGGTCTGCTGGAGCCAATCCCAGCCAACACAGGGCACAAGGCAGGAATCCAATCCCAGGCAGGGTGCTAACCCACCGCAGGACACACACAAACACACCCACACTCCAAGCACACACTAGGGCCAATTTAGAATTGCCAATCCACCTAACCTGCATGTCTTTGGACTGTGGGAGGAAACCGGAGCACCCGGAAGAAACCCACGCAGACACGGGGAGAACATGCAAACTCCATGCAGGGAGGACCCGGGAAGCGAACCCGGGTATCCTAACTGCGAGGCAGCAGCGCTACCACTGCCCCACCGTGCCACCCGTGTAAAACTAATGCAATGAAAATATGCACTTTGCTTATTTTGTTGTGAAGTTGGCAATAATACAATTGCCAGGATTTCATTGAGAAAATTATCTTCATCTCCTGATATCTTCTTAAGTTTGTCCATTGGCAGGCCCCCAATTTTTCTTCAGGAATTCTCTGATTTATAGTCTTTAAAATACTTTATCCTTGAATCAAACAATCAGTTAAAGATGCATTTGTAAGAGTATCCATTTTCTATTCTCAAATTAGAACAATTTGATATGCCCCAGCTTGTCCAGATTCCATGAATGTTTTCAAACATGTCCCATGCTTATTGTAAACAACATTTAGCTTTAAGCTAACTTTCTTCATTTGTATAACAAGCTATGTACGTCAATAAAAATTCAACTTAATTTTTACAAATAACATTGATGCATAAATTATCACCTCTAATGCAAGTCTTACGTTTGGACTGAACAAACATTTATGAGAGGTTTTCAAAAATGGTATACCAGTTTCTCAGAACTACTTTAGGGTCACATTACACATAAAAGGAAATGTACATTATAATTTCACTACCCCCCTCCCTCTATCTCAGTCATTATGTAAATTGATGCAATTAATTTTTTATGAAATTATGCTAAGCAGGAGCATTTAACTAGAATTCACCTATAACACAACTTTTATTAATGAATTAACTATAATGGCTATGGCATTTTCTGAGCACAATACAACATAGGGAGCAATTTAGAAGCTCATCATATGGTCTAAAATGGACTTTAAGCCTTTTCAGATTTTTCACTGGCAGCAAGTGGCAGAGAGATCAGAGTTCAATAATAAGCAAACTGTCAGAAAAATGCTTTTTCAAGGAAACTCTGTGATGACATTCATGGAATACAGAGATCTGTACAGAGTGTTTAAGGAACGGCACTGCCAGTGTAGAATACTCCCTAGATTTGTCTTGTCATTGCTTATTTATGAAGCATCTCACCAAAGAAAGTGGTTCTTGACATGAATATAAACAAAAGCTTCTGGTGATGCTTTGGTGTTTAAAGAGTTCAAGACCATCACAACATGACTTACCATTACACTGTGAAATATTAAATTATGGACAATCTGGCAAACTAGAATTAAGATGAGGTCTGGAGATGCAATAGGCCAATACCACTGGGTACATGAAACAAATTAGACTAGAGCTTGGATACAGTCATAAGCCAAGCAGACACGTCTCACAAACACCTATACTTCCTCAGATATCTGAGTAATGCCCAGATGTCATTATCTATGCTCACTAACGTCTACCTCTATATAGTGGACACTGTATTGTATGGCTGCATTAAATGCAGAAAACCATATACAGTAGATAGGATTATGTTTGTGCAGAGAAAATGTAGTAACATATAGAACAACATCTTGCAAGCCAGAGTGCTTAAAATGATGTAGCAAGGCTGAACAACACTTTTACGCAGGGGAAATAATTAACTTGAAAATATATCTAAAACACAGAATATCATAGGATCAATGTATTCCATGTAATATTGAGCATCTTGCCTCTCAGAGTGGCCCAACTGCGATTTCTTCTAAGAATGGCAACCTAGACATGCCCTATATGTCTCTCAAGCAAGCTAATGGTAAAATAGATGCAATCCTTTATTCATTTTTCCCCCAAACATACCTGTTACCATCCAGGGTTGCAGGGGGCTAGGCAGCTTATTTAATAATGAATCTATAACAAGTTAAAAAGGAACTGTGCCTAACTAATTTTGATAGGCCTGAGGATGTCTCAGAAAAAATATTGCAGAATTAAAACCCTGCTACCACTCACATTACACAACGTAAACAGATTTAAAGAGATACTTAAAATTCACTGGGAAGGTACTCTGTATGAGAATTAGGTTACATATTCTCCTCAGACATGATCCAGAAGCACTAGGCAGGAGAAACTGACAGTATGACTTCTGCTGGGTTTTCATTACCAGTTATTGTAAGAGCCTATTACAATTAACTCGTACAATCAATTGGATCCATGAACAATTTAATTTATACCAAGACTGAACAGTCATATCTGTGTGTGTTTTTATGAAGTGGTACATATTTAAATAGTCAAAATCTATTCATAAAACAGATAATAGCATCCTATCAGCATTATTTAATTAGGTTCATCAGTAGTAAAATTGTTTGTTAGAAAAGGCTTACATGGAGTTAGGAACAACCACTTTAGAAAAAAAAAAAAAAAATCAGGTCAACAAAGTTATGCAATACTCTTTCCTATCCTATGAACTACAATGAAGCTAACTTTTCTTGGTTATCAAAACCAAGTATATGACAATTTTCAAAACACACACTGCTAGATCTTACAACCTATTATCTTCACAGTAATTCCAAACACTCTTCACTGTCTGCATCATTATAGATTGAAGTGGTATAGGTATGGGATAAGGAGACAAAATGATTATGTGGGCAAAAGAGTAATGGGAATGGAAATACAGGGGAAGAGAAAGCAAGGTGGATGGATAAAGTGGAGGTGGAAAGATAAAGTAAAAGAAGATCTGAAAGGGTCTGAATGGGAAGAAGATGCAGCACTGAGCTGTATGCAAAAGGTTGATCAAGCACATTAACCCCACATAGGAGTAAGAAAAGATGAAGAGGAAGAAGAAGAAATTCCTACAATTTATTTGTACTATTTTTTTTTATTTTTATTAATTTTATTACAATCCATACAAGGCAGTCAAGTTTTTACAAAAAGAAAAATTAAGTTAAAAACAGATCGATCCCCACCCCTGAGAGAGAGAGCTAGCCAAACGGTGTTAAATTTATTTGTATTATTAATTGACTATATATCCATAGAACTATATTATTCCTCATGGATTTGCAATCTTTACTAATCTCTACTTTTCTCTGCTTTCTTTACCATTTCTTCTGTGGTGGCATTATTCACTACTGATTGAGGCACTACACAGCTACCTGTGATATTTAAATGAAGACATGTGCCCAAAACATCGAATCCTCTAGGACGAACCAGTAAGCAATGAGGAATGACTTAAGCACATTTATGTTAGGTAGAATGCCCTGTGAGGAAAAAGGCTGTCTTTTGGCCTTGGAACCCCTGCACATTTTCTTTTTTCTCTCCAACTTAACTGGAGTATTTTTTTTTTTTGTTTTTTTTCTGTCCTCCTGATCATCTGACTTTATTATCATACTCATCTATAGGGACTGACAATACAGTATTGTATATAAGGGTTTTTAAAAACCAATTATCTTCACAAAGCATGGGAAGCCTGTTTTATCAATCAGAGCGAAGCTAAAAAAAAATGTAACGAATATGCGGCAGATAAATATACATTTCCCAGTACTGCATAAACATTACATTCTAATACTATCAATTCAATAAATAAGAAACATTTCAAAAGTTGCAGTATGTAAATTAATATCCAATAACTAGAAAAACAAAGATTACCCACAGTAAATTCTTCATCTGCTACAAGGAAGAACTGACACAGCTGTTATGCAACTAACTGGCTTATGGAATAACCAGCATTCTCTTTTCTTTTCTAATCCTGATGGCTGCACCTTATGCATAGACTAAGTCACAGACTAGTTTGACTGAATTACTAGGATGTCAAGCTACATGACTGTAAATTACAGTACTGCATTGCAATTGCCCCTGCCATACTAAGATTCTGTAAATTAAATAAACAAGTGAAAATCGCTGGAAAAATCATGTAGTGTAATGGGGGCCTTTTATTCTCTACTCGGACTACAGCCTTATTTTTTTTATGTAGAATTCTCATAACGTGAAAAAGTATATCACTAAAAATAACATGATTTATAATTTAACAAAAAAAAACGCAGCTGAAATCACAGAGAGGATTCTTAGAGCTAAAATCTGTTTATCTTTATTGTTAGGTGCATGGAATTGTATTGGGTAAATAATATATTATCTTTTGGAATATACACATTTCATGTGTGTTCCGTGTCTACAACGATCTATGTAAACGGAGGATGACAGGAAATGCGAGGCAAGAATTGTTGAACACATAACTAAAAAAAAAATAAACGTTTTTAATATTTTATTAATATTTGACAAAATGTAGACATGAAGTATATAATGTGAAGACTGAAGTCCATTATACCAAATAAGAACTTTCGCAAAAGGTGCAAGTAAAACAAAACAAGTGCGCTTTTATTCAAGAATACTATAGAAAAAGAAATCGAGTTAGGTTACGATGCTGACATGACCGCTTGGGTAGTGCAGCAGTAAGACCTGTTAACTCATAATCAAGAGGTTCAATTCCAGACATGTTCATTGTGAGTAGTCAGCTGCTCTTATTTTTACTATTATACAGTAGAATAAAAACATACATGTGATTGGAGTCTGTAACAGCCAGTGTAAATTTATGGTACAGTAATCCCTCGCTATATCGCACTTCGACTTTCGCGGTTTCACTCTATCGCGGATTTTAAATGTAAGCACATCTAAATATATATCACAGATTTTTCGCTGGTTCGCGGATTTCTGCAGACAATGGGTCTTTTAATTTATGCTACACGCTTTCTCAGTTTGTTTGCCCTGTTGATTTCATACAAGGGACGCTATTGGCGGATGGCTTAGAAGCTACCCAATCAGAGCATGTATTACATATTAACTAAAACTCCTCAATGCTATAAGATATGCATCCCACGCGGAGCTTGATTGTTTGCTTGTCTCAGCCTCTCTCTCACCCTCTCTGACATTCTCTGCGCCTGACGGAGGGGCTGTTTGCTTAGAAGATACTAACGCTCCTCTAAAAATGCCGCGGCAAACTTAAAAGCACAAGTATTGATTTTTTGATTGTTTGCTTTTCTTTGCGAGCGCTCTCTCTCTCTCCCTCTGAAATTCTCTGCTCCTGAAGAGAAGAAGATCTGTGAGAAAGAACTGTCATCTCTGTCTTGTCATGGAGGACAGTTTAAACTTTTGACTAAAGGGTGTTATTTCATGTCTAGAGGGCTCTAATAATGTTAACAGTGTGGGAGAGTTTATAAGGGCTTAAAATATATAAAAATAACTACACAAACATGGTTTCTACTTCGCGGATTTTCGTCTATCGTGGGGGCTTCTGGAACGCAACCCCCGCGATCGAGGAGGGATTACTGTACTTGTAAAAGTTAGCTTTTTTAATTCAGTTTTATTCTCTGTCACGTTCCCCCCGATCTGACACTGGCTGTTATCAAATAAAGAAGTGGTATAATAAAGGTGAACTCAGATTAGGATGAGGGTTCTACATCGGAAAAAGAGAACAGAAGCCCTCCCTGCAAGAAATGTCCAGTCACACATAAGAACGACGCAGCTGCGCAAGGCATAAAAGCAAAAGATGGCACCGTTTGGATGTAGCAACAGGTTGGGCGTCATCCTGCCAGTCAATGTGCCACATGCATGTCCTTCAAAGAAAAAGCAGGGCTTACAGAGCTCGCCAAGATATCGTGCAAAGTCCTGTTTGTGATGGTCTTTATATGAAAAACATTTATATGTTACTTCTATAAAAGCCACATCGAATGTTATTTACCTATGCCACAATTTACAATGCCACTCCTTATTTAGGGAAAAAAAAAAAAAATTCACGTTTTGCTGCATATTTCTTATATACATCCAGTTTTTGTAAGGTTATACTAAATGAAAATTTTGGACTAATGAAGACAAAGTCTGTTCTTGCTGTCATATGAAATGTTAATTTTTCTCTCATTTAGTAAGATGTGAACTACCACATTTTAATATAACATATGAAACACTTGTATACCTTGCATACAAATACAATGTGTTAACCATAATAATTTATCTTAAAGTGATTATTCTTGAACATGGTCCATCCAGCCTATGTTTAGGCAAAAACATGATTCGTTTAATACATGAATAATTTCAGTTCCACTACTTGCCATCCTTGTAAACACATTCTAAAAACACAGGTAAAAAGCTGATGTACAACAGTGCATGAAAGGGTTTAATAAAACAGTAATCATTTCCTGCATTAATCTTTCAATTTAAGATATTAATTATACCATTACTTATGATGAGACATGCTTAACAAAAGTTAACCATTATTAAGTTATTCAATTAAAAGTTATATAGTATAAAACTATGGGGAGTACAAAAATGCAATTTGTCTAACTGACACATGGCTTTACAATCTTCCAAGGTCTATTATTAAATAATGTTAATCGCATAGCGCTTATTATCTAATGTTTAAAATTTTTCCTTTTTGCAGTGCTTTTTTCAAGGTGTGTTTTCTGGAAAATGCTGTTCAAAATGCAGACAAACTGATTGACCAAGAGTATCAATCATTCTTGCACTCCTGAATACACAAAAGATGTCATAATATAGTGTGTTTAAATTATTTATAACAGGCAAAATTTTAAAGATGTGAACTCGACAGTTAATCTGTCCATAACAGAAACAATTACAGAGCTGCAGGAAAAAGCTGGACAGTTAGAATAATAAAGTATCAAAAATATGAATCATTACTATTCACAACCCAAATAAACTGCTTGCCAAGGGATATTTCTGAGGCACAGACGAAATAAATCCAATCTTTTGATACTACTTCTAAACAAACTTTAACAGTTTAGAGAAACATGAACAGTACTTTGAGAAAAATGGATAAGATTTGTTATATAAATCATTAAACAATTCTGAAACTGCTAGTGCTACTAACAGACCCTTGTAAGGCTGCCAGATTTCCACATGGCTCCATTCACTGACAGATTCCTGGATGACACTGATGCTCTTTTAGCTAAATCCTGGCACTATCATCCCATCTCTCAGCCAATTAGTTAAAATGACACTTCCTGACAAGAGCATGTCACTCTGTTGTAGGCTTCAATGTGAAATATGTGCTGTTAACACACTACTTTGACCTCTCCCACCCTTTTCTAATTGTCAATTCTGTCACACTCTAAAGTACAAACTTTTCGAAAGATTACTACAATTTTAGATGCAGATCTGTATAGCAAATCTAAAATGCAGCATATAATTTTCCTTTCATTTTTTAATTTAATCTCAACTGACATAACTTTTTTTTACTCTCTCAGAAAGACTTTTACTATTAAAACCTTGCTTGTCAGCTAGCATGTTCATTAATGTGCAATTGACGGAATTTTACACTTACTTGTGATTTATAGGATTTTTAGGTTTTGCAACAGTTATATTCTTTTACCACTTATTAATGCAAAAATTATTTTCAATGTGTTCATTATGTATAACACACTATAGTGTTATAAATACCGTTACCTTGTAGATGACATTTCTTAAGCAGATCATCTCCTTATATAGATTCTCATACTGCAGAACTAGTCTGTCACTCATTAACAGCAACTCCTTTTCTGGATCCCGATCTAAGACTATCTAAAAGTAAGGTTTAATTTAAAAGTCATTCATAATTAAAGTTAGCTTTTACAATTTTGGAAAAAGAAAGCATATGTAAAAATGAAACTATGATCACTGTTAGGTAATTGTTTAGCATGCAGTATTATGTTCAGTAAATACTTTTACCATAAAATAACCAAAACCTAAACAGGCGATCATGGTATGCAGTATGAAGTTAATTCCAATCTTTGCTCATCACATTTCTACAAAACTTGATTTGTAATTTTTAGCACACAGAAAACTACATGGCTTAATTTTTATATATTTTATATATTTACAACTGCATTTAAAGTCATTTCATGTCAGCAACAACTGAACTGTTATCTTAACCTTACTTTTATTATCTATGTAAAATATACAAGTGAAAACTATTATTAGGGAGCTATTTATGGTAGTCTAAATATAGCTGTAGTTGGTATTTTAAAACTGTAATGTTTACACTATAGAAAGTTTATTACAAGATATGCTTGTAGTTTAAAATAGGGCACATAAATATGTGGAGCAGTTCTTCGCAGTTCTTCCTGTTTTTTCATCATGCTTTCATGTCTTTTACAGTATATTTTTTTTAAACAGACAAAAGAAAATGGACATGTGCATTTGTCTATGTATTCTAACACATGATTCCTAAAAAAGGTGTTTAATACTGCCTTTTATATGAATAATCAATATATGACTGGTATTACTCAAAGTGTGCCTTAACTCTCCTAAAGCAGTTTATAATTTGCCTTTTTTCTAATATTTTGCAAATTAGTTAATACTAAAAGCATAACTTATAAACTGCAAGTATCAACCTAAAACATCTAACTTATTGGTCATTAGTCAACTAGTTTATTTGGCTATTTTAATAATGCTCAGCAGCAATGCATAACAAAACACTACACTAACAAGGAAAAAATGTGAAAAAAACAAAGACTTTAAAAATAAAGTACTCTTAGGTTACCATTTCTGACTGTAATCACTTTTAGCAGAAATACGTGTTCTAATTAAATGAAAACTTCAACTAATAGTTGAAATTGGCCTGAAAAGACATATATGCAACAACATTTAGTGGCATCATATATTACATTATGTTTTCTGTTCAAATATTAATCACAAATGCTTACTGTACCACTTAAACAGTAAAACAGCCTCAGAATTGGTTTGAAAATTGTGTTTAAGCTTATTATTTAATTAATATTGAATACATTATGCTTAGGTACATACATCAATAATTACCTCTTCAGAGCTCTTTGGAAATCTTTTAACCACAACATACAAAGTGTCTGTTAAGGAGGTGCACTGCTGATCCAGGCCTTTCAAGAAACTCAAAAGATGCTCATTGCTACAGAATAGAAGAATAAAAAAACAATAGTTAAAAAAATCATATACGCAAGTTATTGAATATTTTAGATAAAGACAAATACAAAAAAAAGCAAATACACATTCCTTCAACTAAATGAGATTTATTAAATAAGCAGATTTTTTCTGGACTAAATACCATGGTTTATAACAAATAAATTGTAATAAATGTAAAAAGCTTTAAAATTATCACAAAAGCACAAAGTTTCAGTAGTGAACCAGTTCCAATGGTTAAATAAAAGGGACAACTGAACCTGGAGCAACACCAGTTCTGAATGCAAATAGGAGCAGTACTTTCAGCCTTCTGTCTGTATTACCTGATAAGTGTGACGTGAACCAAATAAAAACAAAGTCTGACATTCCACCTAAAACTCTTAAGCCTCTGCCATCAACACTGCAAAATTTACATGGATTGTTGTTGTTTATAGTGAAATTTACAAATTTTCACTCATCAGGCACTTCCCTTATTTGACATAATTTCTCAGTATGCTAACTAAAAGCTAATAAATAACATTGTTTCATTTCTTTCAACACTACTGATAAAACTACAGTAGACACAGGAGCTTTGTGAAGAAGAAAATAGTGAGACACTTTTGTATTTATACTTTTGCAGGATAAACTGCATTAATTTCTTTCTTTTTTTTTAAGAAATTCAGCAAAATATTTTAATTACCATTTTCTGTTCATATTACAGAAAAAAATATTTTCTCTTTGTCTTAGATTCTACTGCAGTTTTGTTTTTTAAAAACAATTTAATGTTGTGTGCTTTATTGTCCCCCACCTCCAAAGGGAAAAAGTTAAGAGCTTTAAATAAGTGGTCTAAGTAAACGCAACTCTTAAACTATCTGCATAACAGACTAATAAACTAGCCTAGATCTGTACTGCACCTTACTATAGATTAATGTGCATTTATTAAGTAGTTTGATATTTTAACTTTAATACAAAAACTACAATAGAAAACATAATAAAACATATATTTAGAAGAACACATATTGTTGAAAATGATTTAATTATTGTATTCTTTTGATTGCAAAACTAATGGTATACTTAAGATTCAAGCATCCATTCATTTTCTGAATTAAGTACAGCAACAGATATCCTGGGAGCAGAAGTCACAGAACATGGCCCAATCAACACTTATATTGGTTAAATAAAGAGATTCCATTTACATGTCTATAGAAATATGTAAAGTAGTATCTAGAGAACATTTCATTTATCAAGTAAAATTATACTTGAAGCTAAATAATACAAAACCTTACAGTGTTAATATATAACTCATTTTAATAATATGTTATTGTACTATGGCAATTTTAGAGTAGGGTGATATGTACAATTCTCAATCAATCACCCTCTTAAACATGGTATTATAGCATGTTAATGACCAGCCTCAGAGTGAGCTGCAAGGCAGCTGATAAAAACAGCAAATGGGGAAGAATAATTTTAAAGCAACATAGCTTTCATCTTAAAGAATTACCATAAAGGTTTAATAAATGTCACAAACCTTTGCAGGCATATCAAGAAAACAGATAAAGGTTAAGTGAACAACATGTACTGAAAGATGACTAAGGAAACAACAGATATCCTGTAAAGAGCCAGAATGGACAGTTGTTATATGCACAGAAATTTCAAGGGTGCTGGCTCAACTCAAAGGTAGAAGAACCCCTAGAATATAATATAATAAACTTTTATTTTATACTAGGGGGGCAAGCCCGCCTGGTGCCTACAGAGCCCAACCCCCAGTTGTGGCCAGTCTGCCGCTCGCGTTGTGAAGAGGGGGGCTTAACACACCCCAAGGAGTTACGGTTGCTCCTCCAAAACCCCCTCTTAAACATTGATACAATGGGAAACAAATACACTTTTTTTGATCTGCTGCTGCCGAGCCATGTGATCTGCATCTCGCACAACACTTTGAACATTTAAAAGCCTGTACAGCAGCTGTCCTTCTCTTAGTCTTTTCTTTCCAGCCCCAGGCGTGATTAAATCTCTTGGCACTCTTGGTTAAATCTCGTCTCGCGGGACGCAGGTTCTTGATAATATTTTAGTTTATAATTTAAAAATGGACTAAGAATCTGAAAATAACATCATCACATTAAAGTTTGAAAAATTGTGAAAAGAATGATACCAAACATATATATGTAGGTTTTAAAATAAGCCCGATTTAAAGTGTGACAAAAAACGTGACATAAAATCGTTGCACTTATAGGCTTAGAATTTATATATACATATATATATATATATATATATATATATATATATAGCAAAATACACCAGCAAAATACCAGCTTGCGGAGAAGTAGTGTGTTAAAGAAGCAATGAAAAGAAAAGGAAACATTTTGAAAATAACGTAACATGATTGTCAATGTAATTGTTTTGTCACTGTTGTGAGTGATGAGTGTTGCGGTCATATATATATATATATATTTACACACACACATAAACATATATATATACATATCTATACATATACACATATAAATACACACACATATATACATACATATATATCTACATATATACACATACATATACATACACACATACATACATACACACACATATATACACACAAATACATATATATATATATATACATACACACACACATATATAAACATATATATACATATACATACATATCTACATATATACACACACAGCTATTTCAGATCAGTGCAATACGCTGCTTGTTAAAACGGATAACTCCCGCTCTTACGTGCAAGTCTGCGTGGATATTATGAACTATCGTATTTGTTCAAGTTCTATTTAAATTTTAAATAGAAGGAATTTTTATTTAGTCGACAGAAATATCTTTGGTAGGAATGGTAAAAACAGACAGGAATATTATTCTGAATAAATCAACTCAAACCTTAAACAACTTATAATATTTTGCTCTCCATAAAAATACATCCTGTCTAAATTATACAAGTTAGAAATAAAGTAAACGTTAAAAGAACAAACATTCAAATTTCTTTACTCTTATGTAATTTTATATAAAAATAAACTTAGATTTTAAATATCCCAAAAGATTTTGCTCTCCATAAAAATATATCCTGTCAAAATTATACAAATTCAAATATGAACATGCTGCATAACAAAACCTAGAAATATAAATAAAATGTGTTCCTTTCAGCAATAACAAATCAAATCATTCAGTTGTCTTTGCTCATATGTCATTTTAGAGCTGGACGCCTGGCATCTTTTTTTGGCAACAGGTTCGTTTCTGTTTGGTGTGAGGTTCTGTGTTGTGGAGATTCTCAGGATGGATTGCAGGTGCTCATCAGTGAGGCGACTCCTGTGTGCTGTTTTGTTAGTCTTTATCACTGAGAAGAGCTTCTCACACAGATATGTGCTACCAAACATGCACAAGGTTCGAGCCGCATGTAGACGGACTTTTTTTGTTCTTCAAAGTCACCAAAGCGCCGTGCAAACTCAGTGCGCTCAGTTTATCAGCAAAGTGCGATTTGGGAACACCGTAGTGACGACTTGGTTTAACATTACTTGGCAACAGGGAAAGTGGGGCAAATTGCACTGGTGCATTTGTGTCTCCCATAAAAGCAGCTTCACTTGAAATCACTTTGTGATTGTGCACGGTAAAACGTCCGCTGAAGTGTCAGATTCTTATTTAATTCTTCTGCTTTCTGTATCTTCTGCATTGCATTCAGGTTACCCTGATGTTTTGTCTCATAGTGCCGTCTTAGATTAAATTCTGTAATTACAGCCACATTAGCTCCACAAATGAGACACACGGGTTCAGTAAACATATACTCAGCCTCCCATCGGTTTTTAAAGGCTCTATTTTCAGAATCAACTTTTCTCTTCAGCATCGTGTGAGCTAGCTTCACAATAACTTGCAGCATCATAAGCTAGACTTGATTAACGCGGTAAGTGTTTGGCAAGGCAGCTGAAGCGCTGCATTATGGGATCTGTAGTTTATTGTGTTACCAGCGCTTCATATACCCGGGCTTTAATAACAATAATACAGTATATAAAATGATCTCGCGGGCGGATATAATTACGCCGGGCGGATGTGGCCCGCGCCCTTGAGTTTGACACATATGGACTAAATAGAACTTGAAAAGATATATTTTTTAAATGTGATCGCAATTCAGATAGAGTTGACGCAGCACTACAGCCTGCATGCCTCAATAAGTCATCCTCCCTCGCTCTTACTTTTTACCGCTCATCTAATGAATACACTGAGTATGGCTTTACCAAAACAATCATTGATGGCGAATAAAGTATCCATTATTCGAGTATGTAGATCGGGATATATATATATACATATATATATACCCGTATCGCAGCGAGAAGTAGTGTGTTAAAAAGCTAGAAAAGAAAAGGGAACATTTTAAAAATAACGTAACATGACTGTCAATATACAGTATTTGTTTTGTGAGTGTTACTGAGTGTTGCTGTCATCAAGGATTTGATTATCATTATTTCTTTCAATCAGGTTCGTATTTGTAGGATGTGTTGTGTTCAAGTTACATTCCGTGTTTGTCAATCGTTGTAAAGATGACAGGTTTCATTCATCGATTCGTTTCTTACTGCATCAATAAACAGCTCGTCTTCTTCTTTATCTGAGACCTGACACACTGCATGCACGGTTTTTTACACTGTCTTCCTTTAGCGGGACATTGACTTTTTCCACGTGTGCTTTGTTTCCGCAGTAGCTGGATTTATGAATATGCTTGTATGTATCAGACGCTTCATATTTTTGCTGCCTTTTCAATTGTGTAATTGGTTTTGTTCAGCTCTTTGGAACTGTTGCTTTTATCTGTGCACTGCGCCAGTTCACGTGAGCCGCTTCGGTGTACATGCATCGAAGGTTCCCAGCTGTGCTGGTGCCATCTCGTGCTATGTCCATGGCTGTATTTAATGTTACCTTAGTCCTGGCACTTAAAACTTTCTCTCGCAGTTTCGCTGAGTTTGTACCAAACACCACCCTGACCATCTCATCTTCCTCTGCATAAGCACAGTCCTTAACCCGTGAATATTTAGTGGGAGTTTGCTATTGGATTGCCGCTGACGGACGGCCTTATATGGGCAGGCACTAAATTACAAGCGCCAGCGCAGCCTGTCTATGAACTTAATTTAAAGTGTAGGTTTACATCGTGCTTTGTTTCAAGTAGCAGAACTCATGAATATGGTTGTATATGTCACTCGCTCAATCTTATTATTTCGCTGCCTTCTAAATTATATAATGCATGTTTTCTTCAGCGCTTTTTGGAGGTCTTCCTGGTTTTCTATGTACTGCGTGATTACGTGGAGGCGTGATGATGTCACACGAAACTCCGCCCCACGGCGTTCAAGCTCATCTCCATTACAGTAAATGGAAAAACAGCTTCCAGTTATGACCATTACGCGTAGAATTTCGATATAAAACCTGCCCAACTTTTGTAATGAAGCTGTAAGGAATGAACCTGCCAAATTTCAGCCTTCCACCCACACGGGAAGTTGGAGAAAGTGATGAGTGAGTGAGTGAGTGAGTGC
This sequence comes from Polypterus senegalus, assembly GCF_016835505.1. Classification (NCBI taxonomy): domain Eukaryota; kingdom Metazoa; phylum Chordata; class Cladistia; order Polypteriformes; family Polypteridae; genus Polypterus; species Polypterus senegalus. The sequence continues at coordinate 88,277,688 of NC_053161.1, forward strand.
TTTGCGTTTTATTAGTGTATATATATCTCGAGTGGTTCAATTAACTTTTGGAGACTTCTTGTCTTCAGTGACTCTTGGAGTCGATTCAAGCAGTTTAAGTGGAAGATGCCTAATGCGCATATATATATATATATATATATATATATATATATATATATATATAAAATATCTTGAGATCATAAAGGCCACAGGTTCATGGCGCAGCAGCATAGCACCGCAGAAACAACTGCGTGCCGATCGTGGTCACGCTACAAGTGCCTGTTGCCAATGGGTGATGCAAGGAACAGTATAAATGCAGGGAACAGTTATGACTAAGGTGGGATAGGTTTATATTATATTAACACCAAAGGTTATGTGCCAATAGTTTGAACATTTTGATACAATTGAATGCTTTTCCTTTGGTATGTATACAGGTATATAAAGATTGACTTTATTTTATGTTGTGATGAATTCCTTTTTATGATGAATTTGCTTTTAATTCAGCTGGAGTCCACAACAATGGCCAAGCTAGATAAAAAACTATATAGGATTTTTCTTGTTTTGTTTAAGGGATCTATTTTTTTAACATAATGGCTACAATGAGTGGAAACTTCTGCACTGTGCTTACCAGCTGCAGAATTCATTTTTGACCATTGAAAACAAATCGCCTAAGAGATAGAGACTGGATAAAATTACCATCTGTTTTATTGCTAGTGTTATTTTTAATAAGGGTTACCCCCAACGAAACAGGCCTAACACCTCATGAGACGCTATTTTTGGGATCCATAAGTAACTTTTAAAAATTTACAGATGAAGTACTGCAATGCTGAATAATATGGATCAAAACTTTTAAGTTTTAAGCATATTGTATCTCTGTTCGTTATTGACATAACATTATAAATAATACAATAATTATAAAACATTACTAATCCTACTGTATTCTGTTTTTTTGCTCAGTCTCTGTGTCCTTCTGTGGTACACTGGTGCCACTGCTCTAAGTACAAGCTTTTTTACTTCCTGTGGGAAAGTTACTTGAAATAATAGGTCTGGATGAAAATATTCTGTCTTCATATTAGACAGCCCAGCACATACTTATACTGCAGAATGCCGAGAAAGGGGTGGACAACTACTTGGCTTATATTTCCCTGACTGTGATTGTTTCTGATTTTTTCTTTTATAAATTACTCCCTTCCAGAGGTTTACTTTCTTCTGGGAGGCTGTGGGCTGGAGTTTTTGTTTGACTCTCCTCTGTAGTTTATTGGCCATAGTTCAGTGATAATGTTACTGGACAGATATCACTTGGTTTTGTTTATGTTAATCAGTTTAGAACTGCTTTACTGTGTGTTTAAAAATATCTATATATTTATGTGTATGGGTTATGTAAATTAAGTGATAACTTCATTTAGAAGCAAGTGTCACTAGTTATCCCACTATTTAATTGATGTAATTCCGGACAAGACAAGACAAGTTGAGTCTTCCTAAGTTTTTGCATATATATAGCATATATTTATTGCATACAGTACATCCCCAAAATTCACGGGGGTTACGTTCCTAGAGCACCCGTGAATTGTGAAAAAATGCAAATTTTGGATGTGGTTAAAAAAAAAAATGCCAATTTTCATAGTTTAAACCCTAAATATGCCCCCAAAACACTTTAACTTAATTTCAGACTCAGCTTAATACATTACCTAAAAATAAAGAGTGTAAAGGTAAACCTGTATGCTGTACTGGTATGTCTCCTGCAGTGCTAGAATGTAAAATATCGATGCTAGCGCTATATGCACTGTAATTCATGCAAGCGCATTTTCATTGCCAGAAGCCTTAGATGGTGCAGCTCGTTTCAGCGGCATCTTGGGGCTTTAACTGCTAAACTGCCACATACTTGGGGGTTAACGCATCCCTGGACACCAAATACTTTTTTGCTGCACTTTAAGTAAACATCACAATTAACAAAGAAAAAGTGAAATCTTAAAGTAAAAACTTTTTTTTTCATGCAAACAGCATCATAATTACTGCAACACTGATCATTTTACACACTGCTAATGAACTGTAAAAACTATTTTAAAAACTACTGGAACAATATGTACAAAGGGCAACTGACGCCATGGATGCAAATCACTGAGCCAACTGCGTTTAAGCTGGCTGTAAGCAAGCACACAGGATAAAGTGCTAACGCTGGCAGGCTAGTCTTAGTGCAGCTTGGGTCACAGAATTGCACACAAGCACTTTAAACAAACACGTCTCTTTCAGAAGTAAAAGGTGCTCAGCATGCAGTTAGTTAACGATTAAACAATAGACAAACATCATAGGGGAGCACAACCCCTGTCTGGGGGAGAAGAGGAAAACAAAGCAATCAGCCAAAAGGACCAGTACGGTTGAGGCTTTTAAGTAAGCGTAGCATCAAGGGAGAAGCCGCAATTGAGAAGACGGTGATTTATTTATGTTTATGGTGGAGATTCCAGCCTTGACCCAACGTGCGCACTCTCAGGTAGACAATCCAGACGCACAAAACGATCCAGGACAAAATGAATAAGTACAGGTAACCCAACAGAAGGCAGACAGGCAGGAACTTGAAACACAAATTACAAAAACTTTTTTTTTTTTTGCTTTTGGTCACTGGCCCCCTTTTTAAAAGCCACGCTGACATCTTTTGACCTCAACAACTCCAGCACCGTCAACAGAAGACCAATCAGAGCCACTGCAGGGACTGTTGGGAGTTGCAGTTTCAAATTACTATTGGCTACTTTCACCATCCCAAGTCGTGGTTTTCTCTACAGCTGCTTCCTGTTCTCTCTACAGTACAGTATTACCACGGAAAAAGCCATAAAAATTGCGGAGGATATTTGTGGTTTCCGGTAACAATTACTAGTTAGGTTCTAAGGAAAAATCCGCGAATGACTGAGGCTGCGAACTTGGGGGTCTACTGTATATATATATTTCACATATATACAGTGCCCTCTACTATTATTGGCACCCCTTGTAACAATTAATAAGAAGGGTTAGAAAAAAAAAAATCACTGCTGAAGAACCATCATCTTGCACTGAAAAAATGAGAAATCTGACTTTTAATTGAAACAAGTTCATTCAAAGAAAAACAAACCCCTCATCAAGAAATAAATATTTTAACAAAAACACATGCCACCTCATTTTTTAGCAGTATATTCAGATAGTTATGTCTCTCCTTTTTTTCCTTCACTTGTAATTGAAACTGTTTACAATTGCACCTTTGGACTTTGAAGACAACCTCCATCTCAGTCCCATAATCACCCAACCCACACCCTTTTTACTCAATAGAATTATTTTTAGGGATTTTGGTCTTGTCCGTTGCAAGAGATGAAGATCTGAGACAGTGCTCCCCTGGTAGTGGTGTTATGTAGCTTTTTCTTTTAACCATCTGAGAAATTATTTATTTAGTCACAAGCTACATCAGGATATAAAAGACCTATTGGTAGATTTAAGCAATAACTTTGATGTAAACCTTAAAAAAAATGAGCAAGAATTGATGAACAAATACTAGAAAATATGGAACAAAATTAAGAATAAGAGTACTTGGTGCTCACATGGAAGTAGTTAAGGAAACATGTATAACTCCTATTAAAGAAGCTGAACAACTGACATCTACCTGCACACCAAAATCCAGCTGCAGCAGAATCCAAATGCAAAGTGCTCGGTGATAAAATTGCTGCATTTGAAGATATGTATAGAAGGAACTACATCAGAAGTGAACGCCTTCCTGAAAACCGTAATGTCCAAACTCGGTGAAATTCATAGCTGAACTATTTTCTAAAATAATCTGAGAGGACTATAAATCCGGCTCTGAGATCTCAGTAGTTTATCACATAAGTGGATCGAATGCCTCAAAACCAAGAGGTCTGATTGTCCAATTTGATTAACTACAGGTTAAAGATAATTTGTTGCCGATTCTCAGACAGAAAGATTTTATATTTGAAAATAACCACTTTCATATTTTCCCAGATTGTTATCCTTCAACAGCTGCAAACAAGCTGAATTCTATAATATTAAACAGCGCTTACGCAAAGCTGAAATGAGATACAGCCTCTTTTTTCCAGCTAAACACTGTGATTGTTAATGGCCAATTCTACATCTTTAGTTCTCCTAAAGAAGCAGAAAAAGTGCTAAAAAGACTGATCCCAAAATCTAAAATATGAACATGAGTCATATCATGTCCTGGTAATGCAAAAAAGAGTCTGCTTGCAAAGTGGTCTGTAATGTAACATTTGCTGTAAATATACATTCTATTTCCTTTTTGACCACTTTTTTTAATTAATATATTGAAATTTATTCTATTAAATACATGTATAATTTGGTAACCATTAAGTAATTTAAAGTGTCATTAAAATGAAAAAGTTCCTCTCTTTTTTTACCCCAAAGGGAACTGTTCAACATCATTCCCTAGTTTATTTGTATCTGGACTGTACAATCATGATATCTCAATTTCAATTCTTACATCATCACTTTTGCGTTTGTTTTGTCTTGGCATGTCAGAGGACTGGAAATCTGTGATGTGTGGTATAGCCTCACTTGGGGAGGCAAAATGGGGTGAGTGGGAGAGAAAGAGAGCAAGTTAATTGTTATTTATCTTTTCACCCCAATAACTGTAAGTGCCAACATAATAACAAGCTCCTTAGCCATAATTTCTGGCAATAATATGGAATCAAGGATACAGCTAATTAATGAAACAATGCACTACTTTTAGTTAAGATTACAAAATGTCCTCAATAGTTCAGAAGCAATATTTATCTGACCAAGCAGTAAATTTGTAAGCTTGAATGTCAAAGGTTTCAATCATAATCTTAAGAGGACAAAATATTCTCTCACCTAACAGGCATAAATGCCAAGGTAGTATTTTTACAGGAGACTCACTTAAGTAAGGCACAATTAAAATGTCAAAAGATTGGACTGGCCCATTTTTTTACTCGAGCTATACAAAGAAAACTTGAGGTGTGGGAATCTTAATGCATAAAACATTCTTATATGTAGCATCAGACATTGTATCTAATCCTGAAGAGTGATGTGTCATAGTGATGGGTAATTTATTCAAATTTGAAGTAATTCTGATAAAAATCTATGCTCCTGATGTGGATGATAGAGATTTGGTCCAACATGTACTTGCATATATTGCTAATATGAGCCCTCATTAAATTATTATGGCTGGAGACTTTGTGTTTTAAATCCAGATCTTGGTAAGTCCTCAACTATAGTGGCAATAACATCTAATACTCCCAAAAACAATTACACAGTGTGTAATGGATGATGACTTATCAGACCCATGTAGATTCTTAAATCCAAACTCAAGAGAATATTCCTTTTTCTCACAAGTACATCATAGTTACTCAAGAACTGATTATTTCTTTATAGATAATTTATTGCTCACTATCAAATCTTGAAAGTATGACGCTACTGTTATCTCTGATAATAGCCCTTTGATCATGGAAATTGAATCACTATGCCATACACTCTCATTCTGTAGCTGGCATCTTAAACCCCCCTGTCATTAACAGGTGAGAACTTTACAGGATTCACCTTCAAACAAATTGATTTTATTGATTTTTTTAAGAGACAAATGCTTCCTCAGAAGTCTCTGCAGGAATACTCTGAAAGCTTTTTTTAAGGGGACAGATTATTTCATATTTTTCCCATTTAAAAAAAAAAAAACTAAAAAACTGGAGACCATGAAGGTGTCAGAGTTATTCAGCAAAATGAACAGAATAGATCTAAAATATGTCAGTCTCCAAATGAGACACTTTATATCAGAAAAAAGGTTCTGCAATCAGAATTTGACATCTTGAGAACAAAAGAAACTGTGAACATTAAAAGAAGACTAATAAGATCTAAGGTCAACAAATCCACAACGCAGTAACAGAAATTACCAGCAGAGATGGAGATAAAATCATTGACCATAAAAATATAACCCACACATTTAGAGAGTACAAGATGTCCTTATATTCTGATCAGTTTAAAGAAGAAAAAACACATTCTAATGTGTTTTGGATGTATAGTCGACCCCCGCAAAGTCGCGGTTCACAGTTTGTGGCCTCAGTCGTTCACGGATTTTTCCTTAGAAACTAATAATTGTTTGCGGAAACCGCAAATATCCTACACAATTTTTTTTATGTCTTTTCTCATGGCAATACTGTACTGTAAAGAGAACACAAAGCAACCATAGAGGAAAACGCGGTTTAGGATGGTGAAATACCCCTGTACTCAGGAGGTGGGAGGTTTGAAAGTAGCCAATCCGAGAGCGTGATTCATTTCTATTTGCTGCCGATTGGCTGCTGCCCTGTGACGCATCTCCAACAGATATAGCCCATAATTATCGCATCATAATAGTTTACCGTGTGAAGCTATCTCGAGTGTTTCACCGAGTGTTCTCGGGTTTATCGTTTTGTTCTTCTTAAAGCACAAAGATGGCACCCAAGCGCCTGAAGAAGAGGAGCGACCCGAGGAGTTGTAAATCCTCTGCTTTGCTGTGCAGTCATTATCTTCATTACATACCTTCATCATACTGCACAGCTAATTCATCATCATCATCTTCAATCAATATCATTCATTATTGGTAAGTACCCATACATTTTACTGTATTTTTATTAAATTAATGACTGTATTTACCCTACTTTAACCAAAGAAAATGACAGTGCATACCAAAGACAACACACTTGCATGAATTACAGTACATATAGGGTTATTTTACATTGCGTGAGACATAGCAGTACAGTATATGGGTTTACCTTTACATTCTTTTTTTTAGGGTAATGTATTAAGCTGAGTTTGAAATGAAATTTAAGTATTTTGGGGACATATTTAGGGTTTAAACTATAAAAATAGGCATTTATAGGCATTTTTTGACCACATCCAAAATTCACATTTTTCACAATTTGTGTGTGCTCTAGCAACGTAACCCACGCAAATTTTGGAGATCAACTGCATTACAAATACCACAGCTAGATAATTTTAGTGCAGAGGAACTGGACAAACCTCTGACACTCTCAGAATTATTGGATGCTATAAACTTACTCCAAGTGGGAAAGCAGCAGGCCCTGATGGCTACTCAGTGGAATTTAATTTAAAAAATTCCAATAAATTAGCTCTGTTATTATTACCAATGTTTAAAGAAGCCAGACACAGCAAAAGTCTACCTCAAACTTTTCTGCAAATATTAACTACCATCTTTCCAAAGAAAAATAAGGACATCATACAGATAAATTTAATTTCTGAAAAATGATGTTAAGATCCAAAGTTCTAGCTAGAAAGATTGAGAAAGTGCTTCCTTCTGTAATATCACAAGACAAAACCAGGTTTATTAAAGGCAGACACTTACTGTAGCTTCTAATCTACAGCATCTCTTTAATATAATATACTCACCCATAAAATCTAATACACCAGAGATGATCTTATCTTGGATGGAAAAAAGTATTTGACAACCGTAGACGAAAATGGTGGAATGAGGTTACCTATTCACCACATTGCATAAATTTGGGTTTGGCTGGATATATGGATGGATAAAACTATGTTATACCAGTCCAGAAGCCTCTGTCTATATTAACAACATTATCTCAAAATACTTCAGACTAAAATGTGGTACTTGACAATGGTGTCCCTATCACCAACTGCCACTGATCCATTGGCCTTTCACTTTCAAAATGCATTAGAGATAAAAGGTATTATCATCAAATAAGAACTTGAACAGAAAATATCACTATATGAAGATGATATGGTACTGTATATATCAGACCCACAAACATCCTTACCAGTAGTCCTTTAATGCACTAACAGAATTTCAAAAGAGTGCTTTATCCAGTGAGCTGTTTACTCAATACAGACTGGACATTTATCCATTTATTTTACCAGAACAGTCTACATATCTAGGGGGTAAACATCACAAGTATAACATCTTTTCAACAAAATTTTGCTATCAGAATGGGAAAAATATCAAACAAAATGTGAACAAATGTTCTACCCTCCATCTCCATTAGCAGGGAGAATGAAGACATTAGAACAATCTAGATGAGAATAGGCCATTCAACCCAACAAAGCTCACCAGTCCTTTCCACTTGCTTCTTCCATAAAAATATCAAGTTGAGTTTTGAAAGTCCCTAAAGCCTTACTGTTTACCACACTACTTGGTAGCTTATTCCAAATGTCTATCATTCTTTGTGTAAAGAAATACTTCCTAATGTTTGTGCAAAATAAACCCTTGACAAGTTTCCAGCTGTGTCCCTGTTTTCTTGATGAACTCATTTTAAAATAACAGTCTCAAACCACTGTGCTAATTCCCTTCACAATTTTAAACACTTCAATCATGTCACCTCTTAATCTTATTTTGCTTAAACTGTATAGGCTCATCTCTTTAATCCTTTCCTCATAATTCAACTCCTGTAGCTCTGGAATCAGCGTAGTTGCTCTTCTCTGGACCTTTTCCAGTGCTGCTATCTCCTTTTTGTAGCCTGGAGACCAAAACTGCCCACAGTACTCCAGATGAGGCTTCACCAGTGCATTATAAACCTTGAGCAGAACCTTCTTGGACTTGTACTCCACACATCGTGCTATACTGTATAAGCTAACATTCTGTTTCCCTTCTTAATGGCTTCTGAATACTGTTGGAAAGTCAATACCTTAGAGTCCACTAGGGCTCCTAAATCCTTTTCATAAGGTGTACTCTCAATTTTCTCACTGCCCATTGTGTATTCAAACCTAACATTTTTACTTCCTATGTGTAATACTTTACATTTACTGACATTAAATTTCATCTGCCACAAATCTGCCCAAGCCTACATGCTATCCAAATTCTTCTGTAATGATATAACGGATTCCAAATTATCTGCTAATCTACCTTTCTTGGTATCATCTGCAAACTTAACCAACTTGTTACTTATATTCCTATCTAAATCATTTATATATATTAAAAATAGCAGCTGCCTTAGTACTGACCCCCGTGGAACATCACTCTTAATATCAGCCAATTCTGATGAGGTTCCTTGCACCATCACCCTCTGTTTCCTGTGTCTGAGCCAATTCTGCACCCATCTAAAAACATCACCCTGAACATCCAGTACTTTTAGTTTGATGCCCAACCTCTCATGTGGCACCTTATCAAAGGCTTTCTGAAAGTCAAGTCAAATAATATCATATATTCCACTTTGATCATATCCTTTTGTTGCCTCCTCATAGAATTCCAGCATGTTAGTAAAACACGACCTCCCTCTAATGAACCCACGCTGACTGTTCCTAATAACTCTTATCCTTGCCAGGTGTTGCTCAATCTTATCCTTAATAATTCCTTCCATTAATTTTCCCGTGATGCATGTTAAACATACTGGCCTATACTGTACTTGCTTGGATCAGCCCCGTCACCCTTTTCATATAATGGGATGATATTTACCATTTTCCAGTCCTTCAGAATCTCATCTCTCCAGTGCGTAGGGACTTCCTAAAAATTTGTGTAAAGGGGTTATATATGTACTCGCTAGCCTCCTTAAGAACTCAAGGGTAAATATTATCTGGTCCTTGTGATTTGTATGATTTCAGCCTATTTAATCTGAGCAGTGCTTCCTCCCTCTACAATTTCCAAATCCCTCAGTACCACCTTAGTAGTCCCCATTGACCTCTGGGAGGTTATTCACTTGCTCACTTGTGAAGACCTCAATAAAATGTAAGTTTAGGGCACCCGCTATTTCATTGTCTATATCTTTTAATTCCCCTTTACTATTTCTTATGCACTTCACCTCCTCCTTGACTGTTCTTTTACTACTAAAATACTGAAAGAATCTCTCTAACCTTATCTACTATATTCCACACCAACTGTCTTTTAGCCTCCCTTATATCCTTTTTAATGGTTGCTCTCATGTTCTCATATGCTCTAAGATTCACTTTGCAGTCATTAGTCTTATATGCCTTATAAAGCAGTTTTTTCCTTTGCAGTTTCTTTTTAAAACCTCACCTCTATTAATGCACAGTGGAGTTTTTTAAAATTTCCTATTAATTCCAAATTTAGGTATGTATCTGTCCTGCACAACATGTGCAACATTTTTAAACCTGTTCCACTGTTCCTCGACTGTGTCCACACTTAAAAGCTTATCCCAGTCTATCCTCCTTAAACTTTGCCGCACCTGTTCAAAATTTGCCCTACAAAAGTTCAACTTAACAATTTTAGTCTTTGCATCTGCAATCTTACAAAATACTGAGAACTGTATTATATTATGATCACTTGACCTTAGTGGTTCAATCACCTCTACACCCTCAATTCTATCATGATTATTACAAAATACTAAAACCAGACAAGCTTTACCCCATGTTGGTGCTTTAACATACTGTGTTAAAAAACAATAACCGATTACTTCTAAAAACTCTTGTGCTCCTCCATCTGCAAGGTTACCCCAGTTAATATTTAGGTAATTAAAGTCCCCCATGACTATAATATCTCCCTGTAAACTTGCCTTTTTGATATTACTTAAAAGATTTGTGTTGAAATTACTGTCTGAATTGGGTGGCCTATAACACACTCCTAAAATAAGACTGCTTTACCTAATATTTTCCAGGCGAAGCCACACGTTCTCACTAAGATGGGGCTCATCATCCAACTGAAGAGGACTTACATTTAAATTCTGTTTGACAAAAACAGCAACCCCACCTCCTTTTCTGTTCTATTTCCATTATTGCTATAATCTAATAATTATGCTCTGCTACATACAGCTCCAACTCACTTAACTTATTTTTGATACTTATAGCATTAAGTCAAGCTATTTTTAATTTGTTACTCCTTCTACATTTAAATGTTGGCTTAGAATTTACATCACTAAACATTTTTATTACTACACTGTTGTTTGTTCCTCCATGCATAGATCTAAACCTGGCTTGTCCTAAACTCCCTTACAAAAACACTCCAATTTAAACAATCCTCGACTAGCCTACTCATACGCATCCCCAATACATTGGTGCCCCACCAGTTCAGATGTAACCCATCATGGCAGACCAGGTCCCATCTATTCCAAAAGGAGTTCCAATGCCACATAAACCTATACCCTTCTACCCAGCACCAAGTATTGAGCCACGCATTAAGCCTTCTAATCTGACCTGGACTGGCACATGACACAGGCAGAACTTCAGAGAAAGCTACCTTGTCAGTTCTGCTCCTCATCCTCGCACCTAACTTTTTGAATTTGGATCGCAGAACTGACAAGACAACCCTTACGTATGTCATTTGTTCCAACATGGACATTGACAACTGGATCCACCCCCGCTCTGGCCAAGAGCCTATCCACCCTTCCAGGGATGTCACTTACCTGTGCAAACAGAAGGCAACACACCGTGAGACTCTCCGTCTCTGGAGCACACTTAAGCTTCGATCCACCTAATGACGGAGTTCCCAACTATCACTACCTCTCTCTTTCTGGAAACTGGTTTTGAGGTGGCCCAATTTGTGTAAAGATTTAGACAGTAGAACCTTTTGTCATGATGCAAAAATGCTCATTCCTATGGCTAAACAGCTTATCATATGGGTCATTCCAGGTCAAATTAACCAGTGGCCAACGCACTTCGCATTCAAAAATTCTGGAAAAATTACAAAGTGTACCCAAATTAATCAGGAAACACCCTATAAATGTTTTTTGATGCAAGATCAATACTTTCCAAGATACAGCAAGTTTACCAAGTGGAGGGGGTGTCCATTTTATTGGGCTGTTTGATGTTTTCCATTACATTTCACAAGTCCATAGCTCAAGAATGAAACCACTGAGCAGGCTCAGACTTAGCACGCTGGTACATTAATTGGTATAGTATGTGATGAAATTAAAACATTTGGTCCTGATGACCCTGCATGGTCAAAGCAGCCCCTTGAAATTGACCATAAATTAATTTGAGTTTTTGGCTTAGCTATGCTTAGGCCTCAGAAACACATACTTGTAACCAACATAGACTTTTTTCCTTATTCAGATAACTATACAGGCTTTCTGAAAAAGCAATAAACAGGAAAATAACTGTATCTAGGCTTGAAAAGCAGGCCTCTCAAATCCAAAAAAATGCTGGGTTTCATTTTCAGAGCACCCTAACAGCATATGGGAATGAACACATAATTTTTAAATATTGTCCCTTCTTTCTAAAAATGCAAACCTTACTTTTCGTATGCAAAAATTTCACCTTTATTTTCCATCCAAAACATAGGCTGAATGCACCATGTGTGAATAATAGTAATCACTGAGTTTCCAATGAGTAAGTTATCAAAAATGTCAAACTTTTGTCATATCAATTGTTGAGGTCCTCTCTCATGTTGCTGAACAGAGCATGCAATTTTCCATGGCCAAAACAGTACCTGGCACTCAAGAATACCACCTGCTACATCCCTACAGAAGATGGCAAACTCAAAGTCAGCCAGGTGTCTGGTGAAGACGGTCAATTGACTGTCAAAATATTCACCACTGAAGCAGCAGCTGAGATCCTGTCCTCTCACAATCACACTCCTGATGAATCAGATGCGTCCCTCACATTAGACCAGTGTCCTATTGGAGGCTATGTTGGGTGCATGTATGATGAAAAGTTGGATTGGTGTGATTCGTGACACGAGTGAAGCGGAATCAAACATCCTGATACGTTTCATGCATCCAAACTATCCTGCACAGTCTTTTCATTAGCCACCTAGAGACAATACTTGTTGGGTGCCATCACAGTGTGTCACTGTACTGCTTAGTGCACCTACAACAGTCAGTGGGAGGTAGTACCATCTTGATCTCAAAGACAAAGATGCCCTGCACTCTGCACTTCGAAAGAAACAGAAATGAAATGGATCACATTCCCTGCTGCTGCAATACCAAGATGTTAACGTTTAATTGCAACAAGTGTTGTATTTAATGATAAAAAACCCCAACCAATGCCGGATAAATGGAGAGGATTACGTCAGGAAGGGCATCTGGTGTAAACTTTTGCCGAATTAATATCAGGACAAAAATACAAATTTCCATACCGGATCAGTAGGATGCCGGGTTAACAACGACTGCCACCAGTACCATTAGACAACAGGGTGCTGGCAGAAATTAGGCTACTGTTGGCTGATGAAGCCGAAGAAGGAGAAGAACAGGAAGGAGATGAGTCCAGAGGCAGGAGGAGAGGAGGAAGGTAAAGAGAGTGGAACTAAGGGTAGAAACTTTGAATGTTGGCAATATGACGGTTAAGGGGAGAGAGTAAGCCGATGTGATGGAGAGAAGGAAGGTTGATATATTGTGCGTGCATGAGACTAAATGGAAGGGGAGTAAGGCCAGGTGGGATGGGTGTGCGATGGATGAGACAGAAGATTTTTGGAGTGAGTTGGATGAAGTGATGAACAGTGTACTCGAGAGACAGAAAGTGGTGATTGGAGCGGATTTCAATGGACATATTGGTGAAGGGAACAGAGGAGACAAGGAGGTGATGGGTAGGTATGGTGTCAAGGAGAAGAATGAAGAAGGCCAGATGATAGTGGATTTTGCCAGAAGGATGGACATGGCTGTGGTGAATACATATTTTAAGAAGAGGGAAGAACACAGAGTGACATACAAGAATGGAGGAAGATACACACAGGTAGATTACATTGTATGCAGAAGAGTCATTATCTGAAGGAGACTGAAGTCTGCAAAGTGGTGGCAGGGGAAACTGTAGTCAAGCAGCATAGAATGGTGGTATGTAGGATGATGTTGAAGATCAAGAAGAGGAAAAGAGTGAGGGCAGAGCCAAGGATCAAATGGTGGAAGTTGAAAAAGGAAGACTGCAAGGTTGAGTTTCAGGGAGGAGGTGACAGGCACTGGATGGCAGTGAAGAGTTACCAGACAGTTGGGCAACTACAGCAGATGTAGTAAAGGTGACAGCAAGAAGTGTGCTTGGCTTGACATCTGGACAGAGGAAGGAAAAAAGGAAACCTGGTGGTGGAATGGGGAAGTGCAGGAGAGTATGCAGAGGAAGAGGATGGCAAAGAAGAAGTGGGATAGTCAGAGAGATGCAGAAAGCAGAAAAGAGTACAAGGAGATAAGGCGCAACGTGAAAAGAGAGGTGGCTATGGCTAAAGAAAAGGCGTATGATGAATTGTATGAGAGGCTGGACACTAAGGTGGGAGAAAAGGACCTGTACCGATTGGCTAGACAGAGGGACATTGCTGAGAAAGATGTGCAGCAGGTTAGGGTGATAAAGGATAAAGATGGAAAACTACTCACAAGTGAGGAGAGTGTGTGGAGCAGACAGAAAGAGTACTCTGAGAGACTGATGAATGAAGTGAACAATAGAGAGAGAAGGTTGGATTATGTAGAGGTAGTGAATAAGTACGTACAACGGATTAGCAAGGAGGAAGTAATGACAGCTATGATGAAAAATGGAAAGGCCGTTGGTCCTGATGACATACCTGTGGAAGCATGGAGGTGTTTAGGAGAGATGGCAGTGGAGTTTTTAACCAGATTGTTTAATTGAATCTTGGAAAGTGAGAGAATGCCTGAGGAGTAGAGAAGAAGTGTACTGGTGCCAATATTTAATAATAAGGAGGATGTGCAGGACTGTAGTAACTACAGGGCGATATAATTGATGAGCCACAGTATGAAGTTATGGGAAAGAGTAGTGGAAGCTAGGTTAAGAAGTGAGGTGATGATTAGTGAGCATCAGTATGGTTTCATGCCAAGAAAGAGCACCACAGATGCAGTGTTTGCTCTGAGGATGTTGATGGACAAGTATAGCGAAGGCTAGATGGAGTTGCATTGTGACTTTGTGGACCTGGAGAAAGCGTGTAACAGTGTGCCTTGAGAGAAGCTGTGGTATTGTATGAAGAAGTTGGGAGTCACAGAGAAGCACGTAAGAGTTGTACAGGATATGTATGAAGGAAGTGTGACCGTGGTGAGGTCTGCGGCAGGAGTGACCGATGCATTCAAGGTGGAGTTGGGATTACATCAGGGATCGGCTCTGAGCCCTTTCTTATTTACAATGGTGATGGACAGGTTGACAGACAAGATTAGACAGGAGTCCTTGTGGTCTATGATGTTTGCATTGTGATCTGTAGTGATAGTAGGGAACACGTTGAAGAGACGCTGGAGAGGTGGAGATGCAAGGAGTAGAGTTTTTGAAGGTTAACGAGTTTAAATACTTGGGATCAACACTACAGAATAATGAGGATTGTGGAAGAGAGGTGAAAAAGAGTGCAGGCAGGGTGGAATGGGTGGAAAACAGTGTCAGGAGTAATTTGTGATAGACAGGTATCAGCAATAGTGAAAGGGACGGTTTACAGGACGGTAGCGAGACCAGCTATGTTATATGGGTTGGAGATTGTGGCACGGACCAGAAAGCAGGAGACAGAGCTGGAGATGGCAGAGTTAAAGATGCTAAGATTTGCACTGGGTGTGACGAGGGTTTATAGGATTAGAAATGAGAACATTAGAGGGTCAGCTCAAGTTGGAGGCAAAGTCAGAGAAGTGAGATTGCGTTGGTTTGGACATGTACAGAGGAGAGATGCTGAGTATAATGGGAGAAGGATGTTAAGGATAGAGCTGCCAGGTACGAGGAAAACAGAAAGGCCCAAGAGGAGGACATGCAGATGATGGGTGTAACAGAACAAGATACAGAGGACAGAAAGATATGGAAAAGGATGATCTGCTATGGCAACCCCTAATGGGAGCAGCCTGAAGAAGAAGAAGAAGTTGTATTTAATATGGTTTTAGTGAATTGTTTCGATTAATCCTATACCCAAGTTAGTGATGAAAAACTTTACGATTATCATTACTGACAAATGGTGAATTTAACTCATGTTTAGAATGGAAAAGAAAAACAAAATATTCACATAAGAAAAGAAGGGACTATGTATGATACAGGAACAACAATTTTAAAAACATCTGGACATTTCTACAGTGCATTAAGCTAGTCTGGTGCATTTTTTGTTTGTTCATAACCTTTTGAAAAGCCCTGTGTAGGTATTTAAACATGGAAAAAAATTCAGCAGGCTGTATCAGTTAGAACGCTTTCTGAAAGCCTAATCATGGCAATTTTTTTTCCCCATTTTTGAAGGTGTGCTCTTATCAAATGGGGTCATCTGGATCAAATTTTTTTTAACATACCATACCTACAAAAGTACCAGTATGCAAAATTTGACCCTGCTAGGTGGTTTAGTTCTTGAGATATTATCTTGTGAAATTGATGAAAAAATAAATGTGTCAAATTTGACATAACTCTCCCCACACAAAATTGGCTGTCTTGGAAAGTACTGATCTCACATCAAAATCATTTTACAGGGTGTCTCCTGGATAACATGGGTACAATTGGTATGTTTTTCAGAATTTTTTCAGACCTAAATACGTGGGAATAATGGAAAATTGATTGATTTGACACAGAATGACCCATATATTTGAGGACACCAGTAAAAATTAAGGATAGCAGCAGTCAAGACAGAATCCAAAACACACTACTTGTTCCTCACACAAAGGGTCATGGAAATTTAAAATAAAATAATAAGTTATGTAGCTGAAGTAGAAGACCTGACAACTTTAAAAAGAATCTGAATGAGATAGCAGAATTATTAGTTACAGCAACTTACTGCTTGGGTGGGTGAATAGTGCCTTCTTGTTTGTTAAATGTCTCCAAAAGGCAGAAAACAGTGAACAGTATATGTAGGAAAGAGAAGACCATGTTTAGAACATTTCGGTGCTGAAGATTTTAACTGTTTTCACAAAAACACATTTTCAAAAAGGCAGGCAAGAAGGTTTCAGGCAAAATGAAAAGTAAAAATAAACAGTGTAAAAGAAAAAGAACTAGCACATTCATGCGTGACACCTCACTTGGGCAGACTACTTGTTGCAGTATTGATTCACAATCTTGTTTTATGGTTCTAATTTCATATAAGTATAGGTATAATCAGTCAAAATAACTTATTATATATGTTCACACTGTGCTCTGAATTCCTGCTGCTTACTATATAACAGTAATGATATATCCTATGATAAAATGTTTGAAATTTAAGGCAGACAAAACTGAATAACTTACTATTATTACTACTTCTGCCCTTTTTTTGGTTTTCTGTAAATAATAAACTGACCCATTGTTATCATATCATTCTAAATTATTTTTTTATGCTCTCACTTTTGTTTGGGAAATATTCCAAAATACATCTGAAGCATGTTTTTAAAATTTTTAACAGTGTTAATGCTTTGAAAAAACAGATTGGTGAAAATATCTTTTGGACTAAATTTAAATCTTTGTTTTTTAATAATAAAAGGTGACAAGCTCCTCATTCCACATTTCTCTCTGTGCTGCAATAACTGCCTTAGCAGCTCATCTGTCAATCATACAGTCTGTATTTTTATGCCATGCCTGCATTCTTAAGGATTTTGCAAATGCCCTTGCCAAAAACCTAAGGCTGCATATCATGTTACATTCCAATAATAGTTAAAATACCTGCCTGACATGAAATGGTCTGTTGTATTTGAGTAGGCACACAAATCACCATATTAGCCATTTGATACTACAGTATTTGTGTTTCGAAAATGCCTTTGTTTATCATACTGTATTAGAAAGATGCACATGCTTCCAAGCATGTGATGTGCAAAAAACAACTGCAAGAAGAGAGAAAGCACTTTGGACATATCAATACAAAACAATGACCATCTTTTGGAGCAATTTACTCTAAAACATTTTTGTGTATCCACTTTAGCTTCATTTGTAGGAAAGATATCATTTGACAATAAAATTCTTAGAACAACTGCAATTCCCTTTCTTTCCATAACAGTAAAAATACTAATAAAAAACTGTTTGTGGAGTTCAGTAGTCATGACACTGAAGCTTCTGATCCCAGAATGAAGTTCTTTCTGAGTAGCACTCCAAAAGACACTGTCAAATTTTTGCTGGAAAAGAGCTGCCAAGGGGATAAGCTGTACAAGATGTTTTGTCTGAACTTTAATATAATGATGACACCACCTAAAAGGAAACAGGATTTTTAGTTTTAATGTTGTGAAAGTACTTTCCTAACTCAGACTTAGTAATCCAATAGATGGTTACTCTGAGTCTTGTCTAGTCTTAGAATGTTGTCTTTTCTTTATCACACACACTTCAGCACCAGAAGATCATTTCTGGTTCAAAGAGGGACTTTCTGGTGGTGTCAAAATCTCTAATATCAGAAAGGTCACAAGTAGGATAGAAAGCCAGACTTTAGTAATACAGTACTGCAAAAATAAGTTACCTCTGATCTGTGTTTTGAAGATCCAAGAACTTGCTGGGTTCAATCTGTTCAAAATTAATTTTTTCAACAAGTGCCAAAGCTGCATTCTGTTGTTCAGGATCAGTGATTCCCATCTGTTAACCAAAAATTAAAAAGAAAGATTTTTGTCTCCAGATCCATACTAGATAAAAAATACAGATCAGTCACCGGTCACCCCAGTGCTCACACAAAAAAGGGAATGTCCTAGCATTTATTTTACCGTTAATCATAATAAAGATACACTCCTCCTGTATTTTATAATTTTGTCTTAAATATTACGTTGTCAGTAGAAGAATTAAAGATACATTCAGCAAAATAATCAGTCTTATTTCTTATTATTGAGTATAATATGCATAGATTGCATTATTAAATATGCCTAAAAGTGAGAAATTGACTCATTAACCATATATTATAAGCCTTTGTTAATACATGGTTTACACTCAATTGCAGCTTTTTTTTTGCATATATATATATATATATATACACACATATACACACACACACACACATACACATACACACACATACACACACACACACACACATATGTGAGCACATAAAAATTGCAGCCTTCAAATGGTTTAGCTTTTACTAAATGTAGCTCCATTATTCCAGAGTACAGGTTTTATTCTGTAGTACATATAAATATTAACAGTAACAGTAGCTTTACAATTAATTTTCAGAAATGAGTTATGCTGTGTTAACAGCCACACACACTGAGTTTCTGCAATTATACACCTCTTTAACACATTACATGCCCTGTCATTAGAAACATCGTGTAAATTTAATTTTAATTTGTAAGGAACATATGGAGCATCTTGCTTTATTGTGTGAACTAGCCACAAGTAAAAATAAGCCAATTAGAAAAAAAGATAGCTGGTGTTGTCCATCCAACTATCTATGTCAATCACATACAGAGAGTGAATGTAAAGTCTCCATTCTCAAATCGCCACTCTTTATGCTGCTGCATTTAAAAAAATGATTAAGGTTGCTATTATTGTATGATACTAAAAGTTAAAACTAGAATAATTCACAGCTATCTATGACCACATTGTGCAAAGTGAGCATGAATCATGTACTTTTATTTCTAAACTAATTACCTAGTGAGATAAAAGTCAAACAGGAAAGCCACTTTGTGTGCCATGAAAGAGCAGCACAATTTTTCTGCTTTGTTGAGCGAAACCAGGCAATTTTTTTAAACAGACAATACCCCAAATTTCTGTTCTAAAATTCTAGACCTGAGACTTTTGTTATATTTTGTTGAAAGCTGACTAAATGATAACAATGCTTCAACAAGCTAAAGCCTAAACCTGTAACATAATTTAGGACTTAGCAAAATCAAATGTATGCAGCATATTTGCTTATAAAACAACAAATAGCAGTTATCTCAAGCACAAATAATGGCAATATGTGCATTTCTTTGAAAACACG